>NC_034183.2:800000-1100000 GCF_002021735.2 Oncorhynchus kisutch
GAGACTGAGACAGTTACACTATACAGAGACTGAGACACTATACAGAGACTGAGACACTATACAGAGACTGGGGCAGTGACACTATACAGAGACTGAGACACTATACAGGGACTGAGACAGTGACAATATACAGAGACTGAGACAGTTATACTATACAGAGTCTGAGACACTATAGAGAGACTGAGACAGTTACACTATACAGAGACTGAGACACTATACAGAGACTGATACACTATACAGAGACTGAGACAGTTACACTATACAGAGACTGAGACAGTGACACTATACAGAGACTGAGACAGTTATACTATACAGAGACTGAGACACTATACAGAGACTGAGACAGTTACACTATACAGAGACTGATACAGAGACAGATACACTATACAGAGACTGAGACAGTTACACTATACAGAGACTGATACAGAGACTGATACACTATACAGAGACTGAGACACTATACAGAGACTGAGACACTATACAAAGACTGAGACACTATACAGAGACTGAGACACTATACAGAGACTGATACAGAGACTGATACACTATACAGAGACTGAGACACTATACAGAGACTGAGACAGTGGCACTATACAGAGACTGAGACACTATACAGAGACTGATACACTATACAGAGACTGATACACTATACAGAGAATGATACACTGATACACTATACAGAGACTGAGACAGTTACACTATACAGAGACTGAGACAGTTATACTATACAGAGACTGAGACACTATACAGAGACTAAGACAGTTACACTATACAGAGACTGAGACACTATACAGAGACTGAGACACTATACAGAGACTGATACACTATACAGAGACTGAGACAGTTACACTATACAGAGACTGATACACTATACAGAGACTGAGACAGTGACACTATACAGAGACTGAGACACTATACAGAGACTGAGACACTATACAGAGAGGATGAGACAGTTACACTATACAGACACTGATACAGAGACTGATACACTATACAGAGACTGAGACAGTTACACTATACAGAGACTGATACAGAGACTGATACACTATACAGAGACTGAGGCACTATACAAAGACTGAGACACTATACAGAGACTGATACACTATACAGAGACTGAGACAGTTACACTCTACAGAGACTGATACAGAGACTGATACACTATACAGAGACTGAGACACTACACAGAGACTGAGACACTATACAAAGACTGAGACACTATACAGAGACTGAGACACTATACAGAGACTGATACAGAGACTGATACACTATACAGAGACTGAGACACTATACAGAGACTGAGACAGTGGCACTATACAGAGACTGAGACACTATACAGAGACTGATACACTATACAGAGACTGATACACTATACAGAGAATGATACACTGATACACTATACAGAGACTGAGACAGTTACACTATACAGAGACTGATACAGAGACTGAGACAGTTACACTATACAGAGACTGATACAGAGACTGATACACTATACAGAGGAGACTGAGACACTATACAGAGACTGAGACAGTTACACTATACAGAGACTGAGACAGTGACACTATACAGAGACTGAGACAGTTACACTATACAGAGACTGATACACTATACAGAGACTGAGACACTATACAGAGACTGAGACACTATACAGAGACTGAGACACTATACATAGACTGAGACACTATACAGAGACTGAGACAGTGACACTATACAGAGACTGAGACACTATACAGAGACTGATACAGAGACTGATACACTATACAGAGACTGAGACACTATACAGAGACTGATACACTATACAGAGACTGATACACTGATACACTATACAGAGACTGAGACAGTTACACTATACAGAGACTGAGACACTATACAGAGACTGAGAGTGTTACACTATACAGAGACTGATACACTGATACACTATACAGAGACTGAGAGTTACACTATACAGAGACTGAGAGTGTTACACTATACAGAGACTGATACACTATTCAGAGACTGATACACTATACAGAGACTGAGACATTATACAGAGACTGAGAGTGGGACACTATACAGAGACTGAGACAGTGACACTATACAGAGACTGAGACACTATACAGAGACTGATACACTATACAGAGACTGAGACAGTTACACTATACAGAGACTGATACAGAGACTGATACACTATACAGAGACTGAGACAGTTACACTATACAGAGACTGATACAGAGACTGAGACACTATACAGAGACTGAGACACTATACAGAGACTGTGACAGTTAAACTATACAGAGACTTAGACAGTGACACTATACAGAGACTTAGACAGTAACACTATACAGAGACTGATACAGAGACTGAGACACTATACAGAGACTGAGACAGTGACACTATACAGAGACTGAGACACTATACAGAGACTGAAAGTGGGACACTTTACAGAGACTGAGACAGTGACACTATACAGAGACTGAGACACTATACAGAGACTGATACACTATACAGAGACGGAGACAGTTACACTATACAGAGACTGATACAGAGACTGATACACTATACAGAGACTGAGACAGTTACACTATACAGAGACTGATACAGAGACTGATACACTATATAGAGACTGAGACACTATACAGAGACTGATACACTATACAGAGACTGATACACTATACAGAGACTGATACACTGATACACTATACAGAGACTGAGACAGTTACACTATACAGAGACTGAGACACTATACAGAGACTGAGAGTGTTACACTATACAGAGACTGATACACTGATACACTATACAGAGACTGAGACAGTTACACTATACAGAGACTGAGACACTATACAGAGACTGAGAGTGTTACACTATACAGAGACTGATACACTATTCAGAGACCGATACACTATACAGAGACTGAGACATTATACAGAGACTGAGAGTGGGACACTATACAGAGACTGAGACAGTGACACTATACAGAGACTGAGACACTATACAGAGACTGAGACAGTTACACTATACAGAGACTGATACAGAGACTGATACACTATACAGAGACTGAGACAGTTACACTATACAGAGACTGATACAGAGACTGAGACACTATACAGAGACTGAGACACTATACAGAGACTGAGACAGTTACACTATACAGAGACTGATACAGAGACTGATACACTATACAGAGACAGTGACACTATACAGAGACTGAGAAACTATACAGAGACTGAGACAGTGACACTATGCAGAGACTGAGACACTATACAGAGACTGAGAGTGGGACACTATACAGAGACTGAGACACTATACAGAGACTGATACACTATACAGAGACTGAGACAGTTACACTATACAGAGACTGATACAGAGACTGATACACTATACAGAGACTGAGACAGTTACACTATACAGAGACTGATACAGAGACTGATACACTATACAGAGACTGAGACACTATACAGAGACTGAGACACTATACAGAGACTGAGACAGTGACACTATACAGAGACTGAGACACTATACAGAGACACTATACAGAGACTGGTACAGAGACTGATACACTATACAGAGACTGATACACTATACAGAGACTGATACACTATACAGAGTCTGAGACCCTATACAGAGACTGAGACACTATACAGAGACTGAGACACTATACAGAGACTGAGACACTATACAGAGACACTATACAGAGACTGATACAGAGACTGATACACTATACAGAGACTGAGACACTATACAGAGACTGAGACCGTTACACTATCTCTCTTTTCAATGGCTAAATGGTGAGTGTGGACTGGAGAGGTGTGATCCTGAGACTGAGACACCATATCACATCTCTCTTTTCAATGGCTAAACGGTGAGTGTGGACTGGAGAGGTGTGATCCTGAGACTGAGACACCATATCACATCTCTCTTTTCAATGGCTAAACGGTGAGTGTGGACTGGAGAGGTGTGATCCTGAGACTGAGACACCATATCACATCTCTCTTTTCAATGGCTAAACGGTGAGTGTGGACTGGAGAGGTGTGATCCTGAGTGATTCATTTTTCTTCCGTATAACGTATTACATCAACTTTACCAGTTTCAACAACGTTCAATGAAGATCTCTTCTTGTAACCCTTCGTTACCGTGAAAGTGAGGTAACACAGTGCTGCAAGTTGTCCAACGTGGAAGTACTTTGAGTTTATGACACTAGGGACCCGTGGAACCGTGTCACTGTCGGGGGACAGGTTTAATTATGAAGCAGTCAGGGACAAGGACATGCTGACCAGACCGGACACGTCGCGTGCGCGAGCGTCGCAAATTAAATGTAGAAATCCATGTTATTCAATTAATGCACCCACACTGCTCGCGCACGTCAACGAGCGTCTGTGTTGCCAAGGGCTAAAATAGAAGTCACTCATATTTCTGACGCAGATCGCGCTGAAAGTTCTGCCTCTCCCATCTCCTCATTGGTTTATAGTTGCAGGTACCCACGTGCCATCTCCTCATTGGTTATACCCACGTGGGTGACTGAAAGACGAACTGTTTTGCCGGTAGTTGTAATACAATGAAAGTTTAGATGCGATCACCATATAAGTTAAACGATGAAAAAGCCTGGAAGGAGGAGAGATGACTAGAAACGATTCGGTTGGCCGTTTTATGTGTGGATTAATTGTCGGAGTAGAGGAGCTTGTCCATTTCAGGGAAAATAACTACTCAATGTTTATATCCCAGGACAAATTAGCTAACAAGTACAAGCTAACTAGCTAAATTGCCATACATGTTTAATGACTTTCGACCTGTCCACAAATTAATGTAATTGGTTCCGAGTTTGTTTTGATATTTTAACCTGCGTGTCGTGATCGCGTTTGGTGTGGGGGGACAAAATACATGTATGCACGATGGCGCACGGGCGCAACCGGTTTGGATTCCGTGTTAGGCTTAACCAGCTCGTCAAAGTCCTTATCGGGCTGATAATATGAATAATAGCCTGTATTTAACTTGGTTGCAGATCACTAGAGAGTTAAGACTGAGCTATATCTTGTGTAACATGGAAGTACATGGCGTGAGCAGGCCTAACACAGGCCCCTGTGGTACATTACAGAGTGACTGGCCATTATGGAGCAGGCATGATGCAAGCAGGAGAGGACACTGCATCAGGCATGATGCAAGCAGGACAGGACACTGCAGCAGGCATGATGCAAGCAGGACAGGACACTGCAGCAGGCATGATGCAAGCAGGAGAGGACACTGCATCAGGCATGATGCAAGCAGGACAGGACACTGCAGCAGGCATGATGCAAGCAGGACAGGAGAGGACACTGCAGCAGGCATGATGCAAGCAGGACAGGAGAGGACACTGCAGCAGGCATGATGCAAGCAGGATAGGACAGGACACTGCAGCAGGCATGATGCAAGCAGGACAGGACACTGCAGCAGGCATGATGCAAGCAGGACAGGAGAGGACACTGCATCAGGCATGATGCTATCAGGACAGGAGAGGACACTGCAGCAGGCATGATGCAATCAGGACAGGACAGGACACTGCAGCAGGCATGATGCAATCAGGACAGGAGAGGACACTGCAGCAGGCATGATGCAAGCAGGACAGGAGAGGACACTGCAGCAGGCATGATGCAAGTAGGACAGGAGAGGACACTGCAGCAGGCATGATGCAAGCAGGACAGGACAGGACACTGCAGCAGGCATGATGCAAGCAGGACAGGAGAGGACAATGCAGCAGGCATGATGTAAGCAGGACAGGACACTGCAGCAGGCATGATGCAAGCAGGACAGGAGAGGACACTGCAGCAGGCATGATGCAAGCAGGACAGGAGTGGCAGCAGCCAGCAGGATTAATCAGCATTGATAGCAGCCTGTCAGTGTCAGGATGATAACTTTCTCAAGGCAACAGAATACGGTGTCATCATACCCTGACAGAGACGTTGTGTTTACCCTGTACACATCACTAGGGAACTATTTGAACCTCCTCTTTCTTTCATTCCATGAACATACCAGCTGTGTTAGGCTATGTGATATTCAGTCTGTCCTTTATTGCTGCTGTGTTGTAATCTACCCTGTCAATGGGGACACGTTGACACATTCTACGTGAACCACAGTCTCTCACACTGATGCCCAGTAATTAGGTCCATGTTAGGTCAACTGTTTAACCTTTATTTACCAGGGAGTCATATTGAGACCCAGGTCTCTTTTTGTAAATGAGCCCTGTTGTAAAAATCACAGACACAATCAGTAAATCGGAACGTTCAATAAAGAAGCTGATGATTTCAGTTGTGGTAGCTATGTCCTGGAAGCTATGGTAGCTATGTCCTGGAAGCTATGGTAGCTATGTCCTGGAAGCTATGGTAGCTATGTTGTGGTGGCTATGTCCTGGAAGCTATGGTAGCTATGTCCTGGAAGCTATGGTAGCTATGTCCTGGAAGCTATGGTAGCTATGTCCTGGAAGCTATGGTAGCTATGTCCTGGAAGCTATGGTAGCTATGTCCTGGAAGTTATGGTAGCTATGTCCTGGAAGCTATGGTAGCTATGGTAGCTATGTCCTGGAAGCTATGGTAGCTATGTCCTGGAAGCTATGGTAGCTATGTTGTGGTGGCTATGTTGTGGTAGCTATGGTAGCTATGTCCTGGAAGCTATGGTAGCTATGTCCTGGAAGCTATGGTAGCTATGTTGTGGTAGCTATGGTAGCTATGTTGTGGTAGCTATGTCCTGGAAGCTATGGTAGCTATGTCCTGGAAGCTATGGTAGCTATGTTGTGGTAGCTATGTCCTGGAACCCTTTACAACCACACATGCGAGAACAATACGTCTGTTGTAGGAGCTTTGGGAAACACCTCTGTTGTGACCTCTTCTGGAGATTTGGGAGTACGAGGGGTGGTTCAGATATTTGGCAGAACATTTGATGGAGTGGGAGAATAGTTCTCTGGCTGTACTCTGCTCCCATCTGACACAAGCCAAGCTTTGGACTTCCTCCCAAACTCTAAGTCTGTGTTCTTTTATCGTCATAAGTAGTTAGCAGCCGAGCAGGGAAAGCGGTCATCTTTGCTTAAGGTGAAATTGTCCCCCTGAATATCCCGTTGTGGTGCCCCATGGCTTACTGGGAGAGTTAGAGAGGCAGGAAGCTGCACTCTGCCAGCGACTTAGTTAGTTAGGTAAGATGGGAAAGTGGCTTGGCATGAAGCAGACTGGTACATGTTGCTAGAGTACAGATCTCTAGTTGCTTCAGCTCTGATCTGATCACGTTGCTACAGCTCTGAACTGATCACGTTGCTACAACTCTGATCTGATCACGTTGCTACAGATCTCTAGTTGCTACAGCTCTGATCGGATCACGTTGCTACAGATCTCTAGTTGTTACAGCTCTGATCTGATCACGTTGCTACAGCTCTGATCTGATCACGTTGCTACAGCTCTGATCTGATCACGTTGCTACAGCTCTGATCTGATCACGTTGCTACAGATCTCTAGTTGCTACAGCTCTGATCTGATCACGTTGCTACAGATCTCTAGTTGCTACAGCTCTGATCTGATCACGTTGCTACAGCTCTGAACTGATCACGTTGCTACAACTCTGATCTGATCACGTTGCTACAGATCTCTAGTTGCTTCAGCTCTGATCTGATCACGTTGCTACAGCTCTGAACTGATCACGTTGCTACAACTCTGATCTGATCACGTTGCTACAGATCTCTAGTTGCTACAGCTCTGATCTGATCACGTTGCTATAGATCTCTAGTTGTTACAGCTCTGATCTGATCACGTTGCTACAGCTCTGATCTGATCACGTTGCTACAGCTCTGATCTGATCACGTTGCTACAGATCTCTAGTTGCTACAGCTCTGATCTGATCACGTTGCTACAGATCTCTAGTTGTTACAGCTCTGATCTGGTCATGTTGCTACAGCTCTGATCTGGTCACGTTGCTACAGCTCTGATCTGATCACGTTGCTACAGCTCTGATCTGATCATGTTGCTACAGCTCTGATCTGATCACGTTGCTACAGCTCTGATCTGATCACGTTGCTATAGCTCTGATCTGATCACGTTGCTACAGCTCTGATCTGATAACGTTGTTACAGCTCTGATCTGATCACTTTGCTACAGCTCTGATCTGATCACGTTGCTACAGCTCTGATCTGATCACGTTGCTATAGCTCTGATCTGATCACGTTGCTACAGCTCTGATCTGATAACGTTGTTACAGCTCTGATCTGATCACTTTGCTACAGCTCTGATCTGGTCACGTTGCTACAGCTCTGATCTGATCACGTTGCTACAGCTCTGATCTGGTCACGTTGCTACAGATCTATAGTTGTTACAGCTCTGATCTGATCACGTTGCTACAGATCTATAGTTGTTACAGCTCTGATCTGATCACGTTGCTTTAGCTCTGATCTGATCACGTTGCTACAGCTCTGATCTGATCACGTTGCTACAGCTCTGATCTGGTCACGTTACTACAGCTCTGATCTGATCACGTTGCTCAGCTCATCAGACTGTAACTGTTGTTCAACCATCAGACTGTTGTTCAACCATCAGACTGTTGTTCAACCATCAGACTGTAACTGTTGTTCAACCATCAGACTGTAACTGTTGTTCAACCATCAGACTGTAACTGTTGTTCAACCGTCAGACTGTAACTGTTGTTCAACCATCAGACTGTAACTGTTGTTCAAACATCAGACTGTTGTTCAACCGTCAGACTGTAACTGTTGTTCAACCATCAGACTGTTGTTCAACCATCAGACTGTAACTGTTGTTCAACCATCAGACTGTAACTGTTGTTCAACCGTCAGACTGTAACTGTTGTTCAACCATAAGACTGTAACTGTTGTTCAACCATCAGACTGTAACTGTTGTTCAACCATCAGACTGTTGTTCAACCATCAGACTGTAACTGTTGTTCAACCATCAGACTGTAACTGTTGTTCAACCGTCAGACTGTAACTATTGTTCAACCATCAGACTGTAACTGTTGTTCAACCGTCAGACTGTAACTGTTGTTCAACCGTCAGACTGTAACTGTTGTTCAACCGTCAGACTGTTGTTCCACCATCAGACTGTTGTTCAACCATCAGACTGTTGTTCAACCATCAGACTGTAACTGTTGTTCAACCGTCAGACTGTAACTGTTGTTCAACCATCAGACTGTAACTGTTGTTCAACCATCAGACTGTAACTGTTGTTCAACCATCAGACTGTAACTGTTGTTCAACCATCAGACTGTTGTTCAACCATCAGACTGTAACTGTTGTTCAACCATCAGACTGTAACTGTTGTTCAACCATCAGACTGTTGTTCAACCATCAGACTGTAACTGTTATTCAACCATCAGACTGTAACTGTTGTTCAATCATCAGACTGTAACTGTTGTTCAACCATCAGACTGTTGTTCAACCGTCAGACTGTTGTTCAACCATCAGACTGTAACTGTTGTTCAACCATCAGACTGTTGTTCAACCGTCAGACTGTTGTTCAACCATCAGACTGTAACTGTTGTTCAACCATCAGACTGTAACTGTTGTTCAACCATCAGACTGTTGTTCAACCGTCAGACTGTTGTTCAACCATCAGACTGTAACTGTTGTTCAACCATCAGACTGTAACTGTTGTTCAACCATCAGACTGTTGTTCAACCATCAGACTGTAACTGTTGTTCAACCATCAGACTGTTGTTCAACCGTCAGACTGTTGTTCAACCATCAGACTGTAACTGTTGTTCAACCATCAGACTGTAACTGTTGTTCAACCATCAGACTGTTGTTCAACCATCAGACTGTAACTGTTGTTCAACCATCAGACTGTTGTTCAACCGTCAGACTGTTGTTCAACCATCAGACTGTAACTGTTGTTCAACCATCAGACTGTAACTGTTGTTCAACCATCAGACTGTTGTTCAACCATCAGACTGTAACTGTTGTTCAACCATCAGACTGTAACTGTTGTTCAACCATCAGACTGTTGTTCAACCATCAGACTGTAACTGTTGTTCAACCATCAGACTGTAACTGTTGTTCAACCATCAGACTGTAACTGTTGTTCAACCGTCAGACTGTTGTTCAACCATCAGACTGTTGTTCAACCATCAGACTGTTGTTCAACCATCAGACTGTAACTGTTATTCAACCATCGGACTGTAACTGTTGTTCAACCATCAGACTGTAACTGTTGTTCAACCATCAGACTGTTGTTCAACCATCAGACTGTTGTTCAACCATCAGACTGTAACTGTTGTTCAACCATCAGACTGTAACTGTTGTTCAACCATCAGACTGTAACTGTTGTTCAATCATCAGACTGTAACTGTTGTTCAACCATCAGACTGTTGTTCAACCATCAGACTGTTGTTCAACCATCAGACTGTAACTGTTGTTCAACCATCAGACTGTAACTGTTGTTCAACCGTCAGACTGTAACTGTTGTTCAACCATCAGACTGTAACTGTTGTTCAACCATCAGACTGTAACTGTTGTTCAACCATCAGACTGTAACTGTTGTTCAACCATCAGACTGTAACTGTTGTTCAACCATCAGACTGTAACTGTTGTTCAACCGTCAGACTGTTATTCAACCATCAGACTGTTGTTCAACCATCAGACTGTAACTGTTGTTCAACCGTCAGACTGTAACTGTTGTTCAACCATCAGACTGTTGTTCAACCATCAGACTGTAACTGTTGTTCAACCATCAGACTGTAACTGTTGTTCAACCGTCAGACTGTAACTGTTGTTCAACCGTCAGACTGTAACTGTTGTTCAACCATCAGACTGTAACTGTTGTTCAATCATCAGACTGTAACTGTTGTTCAACCATCAGACTGTTGTTCAACCATCAGACTGTAACTGTTGTTCAACCATCAGACTGTTGTTCAACCATCAGACTGTAACTGTTGTTCAACCATCAGACTGTAACTGTTGTTCAACCATCAGACTGTTGTTCAACCATCAGACTGTTGTTCAACCGTCAGACTGTAACTGTTGTTCAACCATCAGACTGTAACTGTTGTTCAATCATCAGACTGTAACTGTTGTTCAACCATCAGACTGTTGTTCAACCATCAGACTGTAACTGTTGTTCAACCATCAGACTGTAACTGTTGTTCAACCATCAGACTGTTGTTCAACCATCAGACTGTTGTTCAACCGTCAGACTGTAACTGTTGTTCAACCATCAGACTGTAACTGTTGCTCAACCATCAGACTGTAACTGTTGTTCAACCATCAGACTGTAACTGTTGTTCAACCATCAGACTGTTGTTCAACCATCAGACTGTAACTGTTGTTCAACCATCAGACTGTAACTGTTGTTCAACCATCAGACTGTTGTTCAACCATCAGACTGTTGTTCAACCGTCATCAGACTGTAACTGTTGTTCAACCATCAGACTGTAACTGTTGTTCAACCATCAGACTGTTGTTCAACCATCAGACTGTTGTTCAACCATCAGACTGTTGTTCAACCATCAGACTGTAACTGTTGTTCAACCATCAGACTGTAACTGTTGTTCAACCATCAGACTGTTGTTCAACCATCAGACTGTAACTGTTGTTCAACCATCAGACTGTAACTGTTGTTCAACCATCAGACTGTAACTGTTGTTCAATCATCAGACTGTAACTGTTGTTCAACCATCAGACTGTAACTGTTGTTCAACCATCAGACTGTAACTGTTGTTCAACCATCAGACTGTAACTGTTGTTCAACCATCAGACTGTAACTGTTGTTCAACCATCAGACTGTTGTTCAACCATCAGACTGTAACTGTTGTTCAATCATCAGACTGTAACTGTTGTTCAACCATCAGACTGTAACTGTTGTTCAACCATCAGACTGTAACTGTTGTTCAATCATCAGACTGTAACTGTTGTTCAACCATCAGACTGTAACTGTTGTTCAACCATCAGACTGTAACTGTTGTTCAACCATCAGACTGTAACTGTTGTTCAACCATCAGACTGTAACTGTTGTTCAACCATCAGACTGTTGTTCAACCATCAGACTGTAACTGTTGTTCAACCATCAGACTGTAACTGTTGTTCAATCATCAGACTGTAACTGTTGTTCAACCATCAGACTGTAACTGTTGTTCAACCATCAGACTGTAACTGTTGTTCAACCATCAGACTGTAACTGTTGTTCAACCATCAGACTGTAACTGTTGTTCAACCATCAGACTGTAACTGTTGTTCAACCATCAGACTGTAACTGTTGTTCAACCATCAGACTGTTGTTCAACCATCAGACTGTTGTTCAACCATCAGACTGTTGTTCAACCATCAGACTGTTGTTCAACCATCAGACTGTAACTGTTGTTCAACCATCAGACTGTAACTGTTGTTCAACCATCAGACTGTTGTTCAACCATCAGACTGTAACTGTTGTTCAACCATCAGACTGTTATTCCACCATCAGACTGTTGTTCAACCATCAGACTGTAACTGTTGTTCCACCATCAGACTGTAACTGTTGTTCAACCATCAGACTGTAACTGTTGTTCCACCATCAGACTGTTGTTCAACCATCAGACTGTTGTTCAACCATCAGACTGTAACTGTTGTTCAACCATCAGACTGTAACTGTTGTTCAACCGTCAGACTGTAACTGTTGTTCAACCATCAGACTGTTGTTCAACCATCAGACTGTAACTGTTGTTCAACCATCAGACTGTTGTTCAATCATCAGACTGTAACTGTTGTTCAACCATCAGACTGTAACTGTTGTTCAACCATCAGACTGTTGTTCAACCATCAGACTGTAACTGTTGTTCAACCATCAGACTGTAACTGTTGTTCAACCATCAGACTGTTGTTCAACCATCATACTGTTATTCCACCATCAGACTGTTGTTCAACCATCAGACTGTAACTGTTGTTCAACCATCAGACTGTAACTGTTGTTCAACCATCAGACTGTAACTGTTGTTCAACCATCAGACTGTAACTGTTGTTCAACCATCAGACTGTAACTGTTGTTCAACCATCAGACTGTAACTGTTGTTCAATCATCAGACTGTAACTGTTGTTCAACCATCAGACTGTTGTTCAACCATCAGACTGTAACTGTTGTTCAACCATCAGACTGTTGTTCAACCATCAGACTGTAACTGTTGTTCAACCATCAGACTGTTGTTCAACCATGTCAGTCCCAAATTCCCCAGACATTCCCAGTCTATTGGATGAGGTCAGAGATGATATCATCCTCTGCTTTGTCAGAGATTTATATTTTCAAATGTACCTTTTTGTGTGTTCTCTGCATCCTTCGTAGTCAATTTGATGTCATCCTCTGTGTGCTCTTTGCATCCTCAGTGGCCAGTTTGCCATCGTGAAGCGTGTCCGGGACAAGTGCTCGGGTCTGGAGTATGCTGCCAAGTTTGTGAAGAAGTGTCATGGCCGGGCCAGCAGGAGGGGAGTGAGGAGGGAAGACATAGAGAGAGAGGTGGACATCCTAGAGCTGGTCACACATCCCAACATTGTAGCGTTGCATGATGTCTACGAGACCCGCACTGACGTGGTGCTCATACTGGAACTGTGAGTGAAGAGGGACACGCACACACATGCACACACGCAAGCATCCATCCAGACAGTCTGGTTGCTGTTCAGCCATTACATTGCACTCCTTCAAATCAAATCAAATGTTATTTGTCACATACACATGGTTAGCAGATGTTAATGTGAGTGTAGCGAAATGCTTGTGCTTCTAGTTCTGACAATGCAGTAATAACCAACGAGTAATCTAACCTAACAATTCCACAACAACTACCTTATACACACAAGTGTAAAGGGATAAAGAATATGTACATAAAGATATATGAATGAGTGATGGTACAGAACGGCATAGGCAAGATGCAGTAGATGATAGAGTACAGTATATACATATGAGATGAGTAATGTAGGGTATCTAAACATTATATAAAGTGGCATTGTTTAAAGTGACTAGTGATACATTTTTACATCAATGTTTCCATTATTAAAGTGGCTGGAGTTGAGTCAGTATGTTGGCAGCAGCCACTCAATGTCTATTAGACTATTAGACCATCTATTAGACTGGATAGACAGTATATAGACCATCTATTAGACTGGATATACAGTATATAGACCATCTATTAGACTGGATATACAGTATATAGACCATCTATTAGACTGGATAGACAGTATATAGACCATCTATTAGACTGGATATACAGTGTATAGACCATCTATTAGACTGGATAGACAGTATATAGACCATCTATTAGACTGGATGTATATATAGACCATCTATTAGACTGGATATACAGTATATAGACCATCTATTAGACTGGATAGACAGTATATAGACCATCTATTAGACTGGATGTATATATATATAATCTATTAGACTGGATGTATATATAGACCATCTATTAGACTGGATGTATATATAGACCATCTATTAGACTGGATGTATATATAGACCATCTATTAGACTGGATGTATATATAGACCATCTATTAGACTGGATATACAGTATATAGACCATCTATTAGACTGGATATACAGTATATAGACCATCTATTAGACTGGATGTATATATAGACCATCTATTAGACTGGATGTATATATAGACCATCTATTAGACTGGATGTATATATAGACCATCTATTAGACTGGATGTATATATAGACCATCTATTAGACTGGATGTATATATAGACCATCTATTAGACTGGATGTATATATAGACCATCTATTAGACTGGATGTATATATAGACCATCTATTAGACTGGATGTATATATATACCATCTATTAGACTGGATGTATATATAGACCATCTATTAGACTGGATGTATATATAGACCATCTATTAGACTGGATGTATATATAGACCATCTATTAGACTGGATGTATATATAGACCATCTATTAGACTGGATGTATATATAGACCATCTATTAGACTGGATATACAGTATATAGACCATCTATTAGACTGGATAGACAGTATATAGACCATCTATTAGACTGGATGTATATATACCATCTATTAGACTGGATATACAGTATATAGACCATCTATTAGACTGGATAGACAGTATATAGACCATCTATTAGACTGGATGTATATAGACCATCTATTAAACTTATGTATCTCTAACACCTGAGAGTCCAGTCTGTGAGAGTCCAGTCTGTGAGAGTCCAGCCTGTGAGAGTCCAGCCTGTGAGAGTCCAGCCTGAGAGAGTCCAGTCTGTGAGAGTCCAGTCTGTGAGAGTCCAGTCTGTGAGAGTCCAGCCTGTGAGAGTCTAGTCTGTGAGAGTCCAGTCTGTGAGAGTCTAGTCTGTGAGAGTACAATCTGTTAGAGAAGAGCAGACATTAGTGTGATAAAATCTAGAGAGGATGTTTTGTCCATGGTAATATCAGCTGGCCCTGTCTAACAGAGGATGTGATGTCCATGGTGTTATCAGCTGTCAAAATCAAATTTGAATTTGTCACATCCTTCGTAAACAACAGGTGTAGACTAACAGTGAAATGCTAACAGGTCCTTCCCAACAATGCAGAGAGAAAATTAACAGCATGAGGAATAGTTACATTTTCCCCCAGCATCCGACTTCCCATAACAGACTCTATCGGTTAGTTAGGGGACTAAATCACCTCTAGCCTCAACATTTAAATGGGCTGGGAAATAATGGTAAGTTTTGCGACTAAAGACACCCTTCTAGCTAGCTAACCACCGATTTCCATTGCAATTTATGTAAGTTAAGTTGTGAGAGTTTAAAAAGAAAAACAACATTTACACATTTTGTGGGACAGGGTGTATATTGTCAAATTTGACTGCGCAACAGACCACAAAATTTAATATCCAACTTTTTACCTGACGAATTTCAGGGAAGTCATTTTAAAAACAATTATTTTTACCGGAAGGTCTAGAGAAACTATCTAGTAAACACTTCAGATTCGAGGTTGGTGTCTCTTTTTTGAACAAAATGAAACTAATATATCTTGTGATTGAACAAATAGTAAGGTGGCCGATAACTGGGGATCGTACGTGTACTACCATTACTACCACTACCAGTACTACTACTACTAATACCATTACTAATACAACTACTACACTACTACCATTACTACTACTACCACTACCATTACTACTATTACTACTACTACTACTACCACTACCATTACTACCAGTACTACTACTACTACTACTACTACCATTACGAATAATACTACTACTACCATTACTACTATTACTACTACTACTACTACCACTACCATTACTACTATTACTACTACTACCACTACTACTACTACTACTACCATTACTAATACTACTACTACACTACTACCATTACTACTACTACCACTACCATTACTACTATTACTACTACTACTACCACTACCATTACTAATACCACTACAACTACCATTACTACCAGTACTACTACTACTACTACCATTACGAATACTACTACTACTACCGTTACTACTATTACTACTACTACTACTACCACTACCATTACTACTATTACTACTACTACCACTACTACTACTACTACTACCATTACTAATACTACTATTACTACTACTACCACTACTACTACTACTACTACTACCATTACTAATACTACTACTACTACCAGTACTACCATTACCACCACTACCAGTACTACTACTACTACTACTACCATTAATACTACTACTACTACTACTACTACCATTACTAATACTACTACTACTACCATTACTACCACTACCACTACTACTACTACTACCATTACTAATACTACTACCACTACCATTACTAATACCACTACCACTACCATTACTACCACTACCAGTACTACTACTACCATTACTACCACTACTACTACTACTACTACTATGACTACTACTACAATTACTACCATTACTACCACTACCAGTAATACTACTACCATTACTAATACTACTACTACTACTACCAGTACTACCAGTACTACCACTACCACTACTACTACTACCATTACTAATACTACTACTACTACCATTACTAATACTAATACTACTACCATTACTACTATTACTACTACCATTACTACCAGTACTACTACTACTACCATTACTAATACTACTACCACCACCATTACTAATACCACTACCACTACCATTACTACTATTACCATTACTACCATTACTAATACTACTACTACTAACAGTACTACTATTACTACCACTACTACTACTACCATTACTAATACTACTACCACTACCATTACTAATACCACTACCACTACCATTACTACTACTACTACTACTACTACTACTACTACAATTAATACCATTACTACCACCACCAGTACTACTACTACAATTACTAATACTACTACTACCATTACTACTATTACTACTACTACTACTACCACCACTACCATTACTACCACTACCAGTACTACTACTACCACTACTACTACTACTACCATTACTCATACTACTACTACTACCATTACTACCACTACCAGTACAGCTACTACTACTACCATTACTAATACTACTACTACTACCATTACTACCACTACCAGTACTACTACTACCATTACTGATACTACTACTACTACCATTACTACTATTACTACTACTACTACCACTACCAATACTAATATCACTACCACTACCATTACTACCACGACCAGTACTACTACTACCATTACTAATAATACTACCACTACCATTACTACTACTACTACTACTACTACTACTACTACTACTACTACTACTACTAATACTACTACTACCATTACTAATACTACTACCACTACCAGTACTACTATTACTACTACCATTACTACCAGTACTACTACTACCATTACTAGGTGACCAGTACTACTACTACCACCACTACCATTACTACCACTACCAGTACTACTACTACTACTACCACTACTACTACTACCATTACTCATACTACTACTACCACCATTACTACCATTACTACCACTACCAGTACTACTACTACCATTACTACCATTACTAATACTAATACTACTACCATTACTACTATTACCACTACTACTACCACTACCATTACTACCACTACCAGTACTACTACTACTACCATTACTAATACTACTGCCATTACTAATACTACTACCACTACCATTACTACCACTACCAGTACTAATACTACTACCAATACCATTACTAATACTACTACTACCACCATTACTACCAGTACTACTACTACTACTACTACTACCATTACTAATACTACTACTACTACTACTACCATTACTACCACTGCCAGTACTACTACTACCATTACCAATACTACTACTACCATTACTACTATTCCTACTACTACTACTACTACTATTACCACTACTACTACCACTACCAGTACTACCATTACTACCACTACCAGTACTACTACTAATACTACCATTACTAATACTACTACCACTACCATTACTAATACAACTACCATTACCATAACTACCACTACCAGTACTACTACTACCATGACTAATACTACTACTTCCATTACTACCAGTACTACTACTACTACTACTACTACCATTACTAATACTACTACTACTACCATTACTACCACTACCAGTACTACTACTAACATTACTAATAATACTACCACTACCATTACTAATACTACTACTACTACCATTACTACTACTACTACTACTACCATTACTAATACTAATACTACTACCATTACTAATACTACTACCACTACCATTACTAATACTACTACTACTACCATTACTACCAGCACTACTACTACTACTACTACTACTGCCATTACTAATACTACTACTACTACCATTACTACCAATACCAGTACTACTACTACCATTACTAATAATACTACCACTACCATTTCTAATACTACTACTACTACCATTACTACTACTACTACTACTACTACCATTACTAATAATACTACCACTACCATTACTACTACTAATACTACTAATACTACTACTACCATTACTACCACTACCAGTACTACTACTACTACTACCATTACTAATACTACTACCACGACCAGTACTACTACCATTACTAATACTACTACCACTACCATTACTACTACTACTACTACTACCATTACTACCACTGCTACTACTACTACCATTACTAATACTACTCCTACTACCATTACTACCACTACCAGTACTTATACTACCATTACTAATACTACTACCACTACCATTACTAATACCACTACCACTACCATTACTACCACTACCATTACTACCACTATCATTACTACTACTACTACTACTACTACTACTACTACTACTACTACTACTACTACTACTACTACTACCATTACTACCATTACTACCACTACCAGTACTACTACTACCATTACTAATACTACTACTACAATTAATACCATTACTACCACCACCAGTACTACTACTACAATTACTAATACTACTACTACCATTACTACTATTACTACTACTACTACCACCACTACCATTACTACCACAACCAGTACTACTACTACTACTACTACTGCTACTACTACTACAATTACTCATACTACTACTACTACCATTACTACCATTACTACCACTACCAGTACTACTACTACCATTACTACCATTACTAATACTACTACTACTACCATTACTACTATTACCACTACTACTACCACTACCATTACTACCACTACCAGTACTACTACTACTACCATTACTAATACTACTGCCATTACTAATACTACTACCACTACCATTACTACCACTACCAGTACTACTACTACCATTACTAATAATACTACCACTACCATTACTAATACTACTACTACTACCATTACTAATACTACTACTACTACTACCATTACTAATACTACTACTACTACTACCATTACTAGTAATACTACCACTACCATTACTAATACTACTACTACTACCATTACTAATACTACTACTACTACCATTACTAATGCTACTACTACTACCATTACTAATCCTACTACTCTTATTTTCAAATGTCTTTTTACTGTTGTTTTATTTATTTACCTACACACACACACACACACACACACACACACACACACACACACACACACACACACACACACACACACACACACACACACACACACACACACACACACACACACACACACACACACACAACCTTTTTTTCACACTATTGGTTAGAGCCTGTAAGTAAGCATATTACTGTACGGTCTCCTACACCTGTTGTATTTGGCGCACATGACAAATAAACTTAGATTTTATATGATTTCACTCTGTAATAACAACTAGGCTACTTTTATTTTATTTCAAACAACACCGTTTGAAATCCGACTGAAAAAAAGAGGTGGAAGTATACATTATTCCTCATAAATCAGACACATAACTTTACTTTTCAGCAGATGAACTTCCCTGAACGTTGTCCACATGATGAAATGAACTATGACCTTTAAAAACAGAGAAGAAGGATAGGCGTACATGTCATTATTTACTGGTTTCAGATTGTCTGGGGGCATATTTTTCGTTGCTTTATCACTGACAACGATTCAAGTGATCCTGCATTGTTGGTTAAAGCGTTTCACGGTACGATCTATACACCTGTTGTATTCGGTGCATGTGAAAAATAACATTTGATTATATATATATATATTTTTTAATTGTATTTATTTATGTATCTATAATCCCTTTTGGGGGGAGAGCCTTTTAGGTTCAACAATACTTTTTAAAAAAGTGAATGAATGAATCTGGTTTAAAACTTTAAAATAAGACAACTTTTAATCCTTTTTCATATTGAAATAAGCTTAGTAGGTATAGGAGTGGTTTTGTTTACTCAGGAATTAGATCATATTGAAATAAGCTTAGTAGATATAGGAGTGGTTTTGTTTACTCAGGAATTAGATCATATTGAAATAAGCTTAGTAGATATAGGAGTGGTTTTGTTTACTCAGGAATTAGATCATATTGAAATAAGCTTAGTAGATATAGGAGTGGTTTTGTTTACTCAGGAATTAGATCATATTGAAATAAGCTTAGTAGATATAGGAGTGGTTTTGTTTACTCAGGAATTAGATCATATTGAAATAAGCTTAGTAGATATAGGAGTGGTTTTGTTTACTCAGGAATTAGATCATATTGAAATAAGCTTAGTAGATATAGGAGTGGTTTTGTTTACTCAGGAATTAGATCATATTGAAATAAGCTTAGTAGATATAGGAGTGGTTTTGTTTACTCAGGAATTAGATCATATTGAAATAAGCTTAGTAGATATAGGAGTGGTTTTGTTTACTCAGGAATTAGATCATATTGAAATAAGCTTAGTAGATATAGGAGTGGTTTTGTTTACTCAGGAATTAGATCGTATTGAAATAAGCTTAGTAGATATAGGAGTGGTTTTGTTTACTCAGGAATTAGATCGTAGGGCGGGGGGGAGGAAGGTAGAGGGGGAACAATGGGTATATGAGGGTATTGTGTGAAAATGTTGTCTCTAGGTCTCCTGTTTTTGTTTTGAGTTATTAATGGCACAAACGTTATCTAAAGTACATGTTGTCGGCATTGTATATTACCAACTTCTTCCTATGTTTTGTCAATTCTACTTCTTCCTATGTACTACAGGAATGACAATCTTTGACTAATTTAGATGGGTAGACACAATGCTTTTTCAGAATTTAACATATTTTCATGGAATGTGAAGTGCATGGCATGTCACACTTTAAAAGGAAACACATAAGAAATTAACATGTGACAGCCCTGTTGCAGGAAACTCATTTAATGGGACAAGACATGGAACTAACTAAAACAGATTGGGATGAAGAAATATATGAAACATCTTACTCACCCAAAGCAAGGGGAGTGGCAGTGCTGTTCAAGAATACTGTTAAGCACAATAAATACTATAGCAGGGCATGGTGTGGCCTGTCAGTAAGTGTTATAGCAGGGCATGGTGTGACAGACAGCCTGTCAGTAAGTGTTATAGAGGGCATGGTGTGAAAGACAGCCTGTCAGTTACTGTTATAGAAGGCATGGTGTGACCTGTCAGTAAATGTTATAGAAGGCATGGTGTGGCCTGTCAGTAAGTGTTATAGCAGGGCATGGTGTGACAGACAGCCTGTCAGTAAGTGTTATAGAAGGCATGGTGTGACAGACAGCCTGTCACTTAGTGTTATAGAAGGCATGGTGTGACCTGTCAGTAAGTGTTATATCAGGGCATGGTGTGACAGACAGCCTGTCAGTAAGTGTTATAGCAGGGCATGGTGTGACAGACAGCCTGTCAGTAAGTGTTATAGCAGGGCATGGTGTGGCCTGTAAGGAAGTGTTATAGCAGGGCATGGTGTGACCTGTCAGTAAGTGTTATAGCAGGGCATGGTGTGGCCTGTCAGTAAGTGTTATAGAAGGCATGGTGTGACAGACAGCCTGTCAGTAAGTGTTATAGAAGGCATGGTGTGACAGACAGCCTGTCAGTAAGTGTTATAGAAGGCATGGTGTGGCCTGTCAGTAAGTGTTATAGCAGGGCATGGTGTGACAGACAGCCTGTCAGTAAGTGTTATAGAAGGCATGGTGTGATAGACAGCCTGTCAGTTAGTGTTATAGAAGGCATGGTGTGACCTGTCAGTAAGTGTTATATCAGGGCATGGTGTGACAGACAGCCTGTCAGTAAGTGTTATAGCAGGGCATGGTGTGACAGACAGCCTGTCAGTAAGTGTTATAGCAGGGCATGGTGTGGTCTGTAAGGAAGTGTTATAGCAGGGCATGGTGTGGCCTGTCAGTAAGTGTTATAGCAGGGCATGGTGTGGCCTGTCAGTAAGTGTTATAGCAGGGCATGGTGTGGCCTGTCAGTAAGTGTTATAGAAGGCATGGTGTGACAGACAGCCTGGCAGTAAGTGTTATAGAAGGCATGGTGTGACAGACAGCCTGTCAGTAGGTGTTATAGCAGGGCATGGTGTGGCCTGTCAGTAAGTGTTATAGAAGGCATGGTGTGACAGACAGCCTGTCAGTAAGTGTTATAGCAGGGCATGGTGTGGCCTGTCAGTAAGTGTTATAGAAGGGCATGGTGTGACAGACAGCCTGTCAGTAAGTGTTATAGAAGGCATGGTGTGACAGACAGCCTATCAGTAAGTGTTATAGCAGGGCATGGTGTGGCCTGTCAGTAAGTGTTATAGCAGGCATGGTGTGACAGACAGCCTGTCAGTTAGACAGCCTCACACTGAAAGACACTGAATTCCACAGATCATTTCCCTAATAACCTGCAGCACAGGAGCCCTAAAAGTGTGTGTTTGTGTTGCAGGGTGTCTGGAGGAGAGCTGTTTGACTTCCTGGCTCAGAAGGAGTCTCTGAGCGAAGAGGAGGCTACCCAGTTCATCAAACAGATCCTGAACGGAGTCCAGTTCCTACATGGCAAGAGGATAGCACACTTTGACCTCAAGGTACTTTACATGCTCATGCCGTTTCAGCAATATGGAACCTGTGTGGTGGAGCTGTTGGTTAGAAATACTTCCTCCAAGGATTGTTGTGAGCTGTCATCAATGTAGCGTGTCTCTAAGTTAGGGCTGTGACCTTATTACTACCACTCAGGCAGTCAGGAGTCATGTCCGCAGTCAGTGGTGAACGTTGAGTCATGGTAATCTCCTACTATGTGCTCTGGACATGAGCTTATGATTTGGTACTTCCCAACTCTTTAACAGCCATCTGGTAAAGGCCTGGTGTTCTATTGTCCCCACTCTGACATCAATCTAAACAGTATCTTTTAAAACTCACTGTTAGGCTACATTTTTGGACCTCACTGTGATCGATCAACGGCAGGTTGAAACTGCGCGGAGAACCTGGTCGTTGTGGATCTTGTTTCAAAGCCAAAGCATAACGAAATGGACAGCGCTTTCTAAGGTGATGATTCATTCAAGGCATTTAAGATGTCATATGTAGAACACCCATATGCCTATTAGAGCGTATGTGTCTACTACATGGGCCCAAAAATCCTGAATTAAAATGATGATTATGCCGTTGTACAACTACAGGGCATTCAGAAAGTATTCAGACCCTTTGACTGTTTCCACATGTTGTTACGTTACAGCCTTATTCTAAAATATATATATTTTTATTTATCCCTCATCATGACAAAGCACAAACAGTTTTTTTTAGAAATGTTTGCAAATATTTTACAAATAAACAACAGTAATACCTTATTTACATAAGTATTTAGACCCTTTGCTATGAGACTGTAAATTGAGCTCAGGTGCATCCTGTTATCATTAATCATCCTTGAGATGTTTCTACAACTTGATTGGAGGAGATTGAACATGATTTGGAAAGTCACACAGTTGACAGTGCATGTCAGAGTAAAAACTATGCCATGAGGTCGAAGGAGCTCATGACAGGATTGTGTCGAGGCACAGATCTGGGGAAGGGTACCAAAACATTTCTGCAGCATTGAAGTTCACCAAGAACACAGCACAGGCAACAGTTTAGGGAGGCCCTTTCCTGTTTCAGCACGACAATGCTCACGTGCACAAAGCAAGGTCCATACAGACATGGTTTGTCAAAATTGGTGTGGAAGAATTTGACTAGCCTGCACAGAGCCCTGACCTCAACCTCATCGAACACCAGGCCTAATGGTTTTCCAAATCTCTCAACAGTGCTATTTGTAGGGTTAATTTTAGGGACATTTTGTGACAAACTACACAGGTGCAATACCAGACTAAATGATCTAATGATTCTGTCTCTTTGCAGCAAAATCTGCAGAGCTGAAGTGGTTGTATGCCCCATATACATTCTGTTGGTGGCAAGAAGTTTGTATAATTATATACATGTTAAACATCTAGGTTTTGAATTAAGCGTGTTTTGCATATCAGTTCATAAACCGTGTGCCATGAAATCAGCACATTGAACATCTCTTCCCAACTATTTAGCAACCTGTATGGCACCGCGGTCAACATTTTGGTCCTCAAGTAAAACTGTTAAATTATGTTTAGCCAATTTTGGTCTTTAATAAAAGGGGAAAAACAAGCTTCTTCCACTTGCCATCACCCTTTCCGCAGTAATGCTGCAATCAGTTGGTTGTAATTTTGGATAGAGCAGACACTTCCAGAATATATCAGTTGGTTGTAATTTTGGATAGAGCAGACACTTCCAGAATATATCAGTTGGTTGTAATTTTGGATAGAGCAGACACTTCCAGAATATATCAGTTGGTTGTAATTTTGGATAGAGCAGACACACAAAGGTGAAAAAAAAAAATGTAAGACGTTGTTTTTAGATGATGCCAAGGGGCGCCTCACGGCTTGTATGCATGGGGGACAGGAGATGCTAAATGTGTCAATGTTCATTAACGGTCAATTACCGTGAGACCGGCTGTCATTTGCATGACAATTACCGTGAGACCGGTTGTCATTTGCATGACAATTACCGTGAGACCGGCTGTAATTTGCATGATACCGTCTGACAAAATGTCATGACCGCCACAGCCCTAGTCACTATTTCAATATGATTCATCCTCCCTGATCCGTAGGAGACAGACATTCTCCCTGTGCTCTCTGACCCGTAGCAGACAGACAGACATTCTCCCTGTGCTCTCTGACCCGTAGCAGACAGACATTCTCCCTGTGCTCTCTGACCCGTAGCAGACAGACATTCTCCCTGTGCTCTCTGACCCGTAGCAGACAGACAGACATTCTCCCTGTGCTCTCTGACCCGTAGCAGACAGACATTCTCCCTGTGCTCTCTGACCCGTAGCAGACAGACAGACATTCTCCCTGTGCTCTCTGACCCGTAGCAGACAGACATTCTCCCTGTGCTCTCTGACCCGTAGCAGACAGACATTCTCCCTGTGCTCTCTGACCCGTAGCAGACAGACATTCTCCCTGGGCTCTCTGACCCGTAGCAGACAGACAGACATTCTCCCTGTGCTCTCTGACCCGTAGCAGACAGACAGACATTCTCCCTGTGCTCTCTGACCTGTAGCAGACAGACATTCTCCCTGTGCTCTCTGACCTGTAGCAGACAGACAGACACTCTCCCTGTGCTCTCTGACCCGTAGCAGACAGACATTCTCCCTGTGCTCTCTGACCTGTAGCAGACAGACATTCTCCCTGTGCTCTCTGACCTGTAGCAGACAGACATTCTCCCTGTGCTCTCTGACCTGTAGCAGACAGACAGACATTCTCCCTGTGCTCTCTGACCTGTAGCAGACAGACATTCTCCCTGTGCTCTCTGACCTGTAGCAGACAGACATTCTCCCTGTGCTCTCTGACCTGTAGCAGACAGACATTCTCCCTGTGCTCTCTGACCTGTAGCAGACAGACAGACATTCTCCCTGTGCTCTCTGACCTGTAGCAGACAGACATTCTCCCTGTGCTCTCTGACCCGTAGCAGACAGACATTCTCCCTGTGCTCTCTGACCCGTAGCAGACAGACATTCTCCCTGTGCTCTCTGACCCGTAGCAGACAGACATTCTCCCTGTGCTCTCTGACCTGTAGCAGACAGACAGACATTCTCCCTGTGCTCTCTGACCCGTAGCAGACAGACAGACATTCTCCCTGTGCTCTCTGACCCGTAGCAGACAGACATTCTCCCTGTGCTCTCTGACCTGTAGCAGACAGACATCCTCAACAGACGGTACTTGTATTAATAACATGGCTAACTTAGCTAGCTAACATACATTTTGAGAAAACAAGTTATATCAAGTGGCTAGCTAGCTACCGTTACCAATGTTTGGTGGCCAATGAGAGAGCACCAACTAACCATCTGAGCTAGCAAACAGTGTAACAAAAGTATAATTTCGAATTTCCAAAATACTCCAACAGTCTGTGATTTTCAGGAATCACCGTAGCAACTACCCCAAGTGCACGATTGTTTAGCTATTTAAATTTTTTTTATGAAAACTGTCCGTTTTGCCATAGCTCTCATTGGCTCTCATGCGTTTGAAACATAAGCCTGTCAGAGGTGTTGGACTGGACAACAGTTGATATCCAGTGGAGCGCTGCGATTGGTTGCCCAAGATTCTGGGGCAGGGCTTAGCGAAGGGTCAACTATAATCAGTCTTTCAACTCACTGTACCTCAGCTTTTTATTTTACCTTTATTTAACCAGACAAGTCAGTTAAGAACAAATTCTTATTTTCAATGACAGCCTACTGGGTGACAGTGGGTGAACTGCCTTGTTCAGGGTCAGAACGACAAATCTCTTCAGCTCAGGGATTTGAACTTGCAACCTTTCGGTTGCTAGTCCAATGCTCTAACCACTAGGCTACGCTGCCCCCCCCCAGTTCACAATATAACCTATGGAATGTTCTTCCTTTTAATGCTGGCGCAAAGATGGACCATTATAATCAGATAACTCAAAACACATCTCATGTTGCTTGACTAGTGATCCTGTTCGTCAACAGGGGCTCTGTAGTACCTAATGTTCTGGTCATCCTGTTATCAACGGGGGCTCTGTAGTACCTAATGTTCTGGTCATCTTGTTATCAACAGGGGCTCTGTAGTACCTAATGTTCTGGTCATCCTGTTATCAACAGGGGCTCTGTAGTACCTAATGTTCTGGTCATCCTGTTATCAACAGGAGCTCTGTAGTACCTAATGTTCTGGTCATCCTGTTATCAACAGGGGCTCTGTAGTACCTAATGTTCTGGTCATCCTGTTATCAACGGGGGCTCTGTAGTACCTAATGTTCTGGTCATCCTGTTATCAACGGGGGCTCTGTAGTACCTAATGTTCTGGTCATCCTGTTATCAACAAGGGCTCTGTAGTTCCTAATGTTCTGGTCATCCTGTTATCAACAAGGGCTCTGTAGTACCTAAAGCTAATGTTCTTGTTTTCAGCCTGAGAACATCATGCTGTTGGATAAGAATGTTGATCTGCCGCGCATCAAGCTCATAGACTTTGGTCTGGCTCATAAGATGGATCAGGTTGGGACGGACTTTAAAAAGATCTTTGGAACACCTGAATTTGTGGGTAAGTATTTCACGGCATTGAGGAGGACGCCATGTTTATGTATACCAGGCTTCATCTACATTTTATTGACTGATATTTGACAATAGACTATGTTGGAGAGCATGTGTAGTGTTGTTTCTTTGTGTTGTGTTGTCATTGTGTAGTGTTGTCAGTGTGTAGTGTTGTTTCTTTGTGTTGTGTTGTCATTGTGTAGTGTTGTCAGTGTGTAGTGTGTAGTGTTGTGTCATGTCATTGTGTAGAGTTATAGTGTTGTCATTGTGTAGAGTTGTCATTGTGTAGTGTTGTCATTTGCACACTTGGTATTCTCTCAACCAGCGTCACCTGGAATGTCATTGTGTAGTGTTGTGTTATGTCATAGTGTTGTGTCATTGTATAGTGTTGTGTAGTGGAGAGACTGTAGTGTGTTGTGATAATATGTATTTCCAGCTCCAGAAGTCGTCAACTATGAGCCTCTGGGTTTAGAAGCAGACATGTGGTAAGAGCTGATAACTACCTCACACGCATTGGTTTAATTTATACAACATGCTTTCACACACACACACACACACACACACACACACACACACACACACACACACACACACACACGCACGCACGCGCACGCACGCACGCACGCACGCACGCACGCACACACACACACACACACACACACACACACACACACACACACACACACACACACACACACGCACACACACTACCAGTCAAAAGTTTGGACACACACACACACACACACACACACACACGCACACACACACACACACACACACACACACGCACACACACACACACACACACACACACACGCACACACACTACCAGTCAAAAGTTTGGACACACACACACACACGCACACACACACGCACACACACTACCAGTTAAAGTTTGGACACACACTACCAGTCAAAAGTTTGGACACACACACACACACACACACGCACACACACTACCAGTTAAAGGTTTGGACACACACTACCAGTCAACAGTTTGGACACACACTACCAGTTAAAGGTTTGGACACACACTACCAGTTAAAGGTTTGGACACACACTACCAGTTAAAGGTTTGGACACACACTACCAGTTAAAGGTTTGGACACACACTACCAGTTAAAGGTTTGGACACACCTACTCATTTAAGGGGTTTTCTTTTTGTATTACTATTTTGTAGAATAATAATAATAGTGAAGACAACGATGAAATAACAGATATGGAATCATGTAGTAACCAAAGAAGTGTTAAACAAATCAAATCCACCATTTGCCTTGATGACAGCTTTGCACACTTGGTATTCTCTCAACCAGATTCACCTGGAATGCTTTTCCAACAGTCTTGAAGGAGTATGCTGAACACTTGTTGGCTGCTTTTCCATCAATCTGCGGTCCAACTCATCCCTAACCATCTCAATTGGGTTGAGGTTGGGTGATTGTGGAGGCCAGGTCATCTGATGCAGCACTCCATCACTCTCCTTGGTCAAATAGCCCTTACACAGCCTGGAGGTGTGTTGGGTCATTGTCCTGTTGAAAAACAAATAATAGTCCCACTAAGCGCAAACCAGATGGGATGGAGTATCGCTGCAGAATGCTGTGGTAGCCATGCTGGATACGTGTGCCTTGAATTCTGTATAAATCACCATCACACCTCCTCCTCCATGCTTCACGGTGGGAACCACACATGCAGATATCATCTGTACACCTACTCTGCGTCTCACAAAGACACAGCGGTAGGAACCAAAAATCTCAAATTTGACTCATCAGACCAACGGACACATTTCCACCAGACTAATGTTCGTTGCTCGTGTTTCTTGGCCCAGTCAAGTCTCTTCTTCTTATTGGTGTCGTCCTTTAGTAGTAGTTTCTTTGAATAAATTTGACTTTGAAGGCCTGATTCACACAGTCTCATCTGAACAGTTGATGTTGAGATGTGTCTGTTACTTGAACTACGTGAAGCATTTATTTGGGCTGCAATTTCTGAGGCTGGTAACTCTATTGAACTTATCCTCTGCAACAGAGGTAACTCTGGGTCTTCCTTTCCTGTGGAGGTCCTCATAAGAGCCAGTTTCATCATAGCACCTGATTATTTTTGCGACTGCACTTGAAGAAACTTTCCAAATTTGACATTTTCCGGACACCTAATAATGGACTGTCGTTTCTCTTTGCTTATTTAAGCTGTTCTTGCAATAACATGGACTTGTTTTTTTTAACCAAATAGGACTGTCTTCTGTATACCACCCCTACCTTGTCACAACACAACTGATTGGCTCAAACGCATTAAGAAGGAAAGAAGTTCCACAAATGAACTTTTAACAAGGCACATCTGTTAATTGAAATGCATTCCAGGTGAATACCTCCTGAAGCTGGTTGATAGAATGCCAAGAGTGTGCAAAGCTGTCATCAAGGCAAAGGGTGTCTACTTTGAAGAATCTCAAATATAAAATATATTTTGATTTGTTTAACACTTTTTTGGTTACTACATGATTCCATATGTGTCATTTCATAGTTTTGATTCTTCACTATTATTCTACAATGCAGAAAACTGGTACTGTAGATACACACATAGATACGCACACACAGATATACACACATAGATACAGATACACACACACACATACACGCACAGATACACACACAGATACATACATAGATAGATACACACACAGCTAGATATACACACAGATAGATATACACACAGATAGATATACACACATATAGGTACACACACAGATAGATACACACACACAGATACACACACAGATAGATACACATAGATACACACACAGATAATACACACACAGATAGATATACACACGCAGATAGACACACAGATAGACAGAGACACATAGATAGACACACACACACAGATAGATAAACACACAAATAGATAGATAAACACACAGACAGATAGATAAACACACAGATATGTAGATAAACACACAGATAGATGGATAAACACACACACAGATAGATAAACACACAGATAGATAAACACACAGATAGATAAACACACAGATAGATAAACACACAGATAGATACACACATAGATAGATAAACACACAGATAGATAAACACACAGATAGATAGATAAACACACAGATAGATAAACACACAGATAGATAAACACACAAATAGATAGATATACAGATAGATAGATATACACACAGATAGATAGATAAACACACAGATAAATATACACACACACATATAGATACACACATAGATAGATAAACACACAGATAGATACACAGATAGATAGATAGATAAACACACAGATAGATAAACACACACCCATATAGATAGATAAACACACAGATAGATAAACACACAGATAGATAAACACACAGATAGATAAACACACAGATAGATAAACACACAGATAGATAGATAAACACACAGATAGATAAACACACAGATAGATAAACACACAGATAGATAAACACACAGATAGATAGATAAACACACAGATAGATAAACACACAGATAGATAAACACACAGATAGATAAACACACAGATAGGTAGATAAACACACAGATAGGTAGATAAACACACAGATAGATAGATAAACACACAGATAGATAAACACACAGATAGATAAACACACAAATAGATAGATATACAGATAGATAGATATACACACAGATAGATAGATAAACACACAGATAAATATACACACACACATATAGATACACACATAGATAGATAAACACACAGATAGATACACAGATAGATATATAGATACACACAGATAGATACACACAGATAGATATACACACACACACAGATAGATAAACACACAGATAGATAAACACACAGATAGATAAACACACAGATAGATAAACACACAGATAGATAGATAAACACACAGATAGATAAACACACAGATAGATAAACACACAGATAGATAAACACACAAATAGATAGATATACAGATAGATAGATATACACACAGATAGATAGATAAACACACATATGCACACACAGATAAATATACACACACACATATAGATACACACATAGATAGATACACACAGATAGATACACACAGATAGATATACACACACACACAGATAGATAAACACACAGATAGATAAACACACAGATAGATAAACACACAGATAGATAGATAAACACACATATACACACACATACAGATAGATAGATAGATATACACACACAGATAGATACACACACAGATAAACACACAGATAGATAGATAAACACACATATACACACACATACAGATAGATAGATAGATATACACACACAGATAGATACACACACACAGATAAACACACACATAGATAAACATACATACACCCACATAGATACACACTCACAGATACACACAGACACACTGTGTGTTCCATCCACCAACCTCACTACCGATACAACACCAGGACAGCTGACAGGCTGTGAATCATCTCCGCTGATGAACCTTGTGTTTTCCTCTTCTGTCACAGGAGCATCGGAGTCATCACCTACATACTGTAAGTAGAAACGGTTTAAAGTAGATGGCTTATACATCTATTGATGTGACAGTTTGGACAGTGTCACTAATGACTGTGTGTGTTTTCAGTTTGAGTGGAGCGTCGCCATTCCTTGGTGACTCGAAGCAGGAGACTCTAGGGAACATCTCAGCCATAGCCTACGAGTTCGACGATGAGTTGTTCAGCAGGACCAGTGAGCTGGCCAAAAGCTTTATACGACAACTACTGGAGAAAGACACCAGGTTAGGGGTTAGAGATACACATAGGTCAAAGGTCAGATGAGAATACTCCCGTATGTGGAGTTCTGAGCTAGCCAGCTGCAGAGGAGAGATCTCAACCTTAACATTGGGTGTGTCAGTGCTGAGCGATTCATCAAAATGTAGGTTATCTTTCAGTTTTTAAACAACTTCAAGGTTTTCCTGTGAGCTCAATGCGCACATTGCGTAGTTTCTCTGGAGATTAATCAGATCAAGCCCAAACTGTGTGATGTAGTAGGGAGTTGTAGTTTCCAACAGGCCAATATTCAACATAGTTTCGTGCAGAAAACATGGTAATTAACTACAATGACCATAATTCATTGCGCGCCTCCTTGTCCGGTCTGTTTGTTTCTTTTAGTGTGGGGCAGACACAGAAAAATGCATGATGGAGAGGGACAGAGGGCAGTTTTTTCACAAGTTATCTTACCTGAAAATACATAATCCAAGTCATTAATAGTTGCAATTCAGCAGTCATAAAAGTTATGTCTTATTTACTTTGAAGAACTACTAAAATAGTGATTTTGTCAGGCAGCAGCTCTATAGAGATGATGACTTGGAAGGAAATATATAGGAATCAAATAAAACTAATGTAAGAGTATATACAGTGGGGGGAAAAGTATTTAGTCAGCCACCAATTGTGCAAGTTCTCCCACTTAAAAAGATGAAAGAGGCCTGTAATTTTCATCATAGGTACACTTCAACTAAAAAAATCCAGAAAATCACATTGCAGGACTTTTAATGAATTTATTTGCAAATTATGGTGGAAAATAAGTATTTGGTCAATAACAAAAGTTCATCTCAATACTTTGTTATATACCCTTTGTTGGCAATGACAGAGGTCAAACGTTTTCTGTAAGTCTTCACAAGGTTTTCACACACTGTTGCTGGTATTTTGGCCCATTCCTCCATGCAGATCCCCTCTACAGCAGTGATGTTTTGGGGCTGTTGCTGGGCAACACGGACTTTCAACTCCCTCCAAAGATTTTCTATGGGGTTGAGATCTGGAGACTGGGCCACTCCAGGACCTTGGAATGCTTCTTACGAAGCCACTCCTTCGTTGCCCAGGAGGTGTGTTTGGGATCATTGTCATGCTGAAAGACCCAGCCACGTTTCATCTTCAATGCCCTTGCTGATGGAAGGAGGTCTTCACTCAAAATCTCACGATACATGGCCCCATTCATTCTTTCCTTTACACGGATCAGTCGTCCTGGTCCCTTTGCAGGAAAACAGCCCCAAAGCATGATGTTTCCACCCCCATGCTTCACAGTAGGTGTGGTTGCAACTCAGCATTCTTTGTCCTCCAAACACGACGAGTTGAGTTTTTACCAAAAAGTTATATTTTGGTTTCATCTGACCATATGACATTCTCCCAATCTTCTTCTGGATCATCCAAATGCTCTCTAGCAAATTTCAGATGGACCTGGACATGTACAGGCTTAAGCAGGGGGACACATCTGGCACTGCAGGATTTGAGTCCCTGGCGGCGTAGTGTGTTACTGATGGTAGGCTTTGTTACTTTGGTCCCAGCTCTCTGCAGGTCATTCACTAGGTCCCCCCATGTTGTTCTGGGATTTTTGCTCACCGTTCTTGTGATAATTTTGACCACACGGGGTGAGATCTTGCGTGGAGCCCCAGATTGAGGGAGATTATCAGTGGTCTTGTATGTCTTCCATTTCCTAATAATTGCTCCCACAGTTGATTTCTTCAAACCAAGCTGCTTACCTATTGCAGATTCAGTCTTCCCAGCCTGGTGCAGGTCTACAGGTCTGTTTTTGGTGTCCTTTGAAAGCTCTTTAGTCTTGGCCATAGTGGAGTTTGGAGTGTGACTGTTTGAGGTTGTGGACAGGTGTCTTTTATACTGATAACAAGTTCAAACAGGTGCCATTTATACAGGTAACAAGTAGAGGACAGAGGAGCCTCTTAAAGAAGAAGTTACAGGTCTGTGAGAGCCAGAAATCTTGCTTGTTTGTAGGTGACCAAATACTTATTTTCCACCATCATTTGAAAATAAATTCATTAAAAAACCTACAATGTGATTTTTTTTCTCATTTTGTCTGTCATAGTTGAAGTGTACCTATGATGAAAATTACAGGCCTCTCTCATCTTTTTAAGTGGGAGAACTTGCACAATTGGTGGCTGACTAAATACTTTTTTGCATCACTGTATATAACAGTATATATAATATATAACTAATGTAATAAACACAACAACTGAAATATGTTATTATAATAAAGTGAATAAATGATGGTTAATAAATGATCGGCAGACAGTCACTAAAATCAGGGGACTTTGATTCATTGTTTTATTCTGTTTTGTTACAGCGTTCAACCCACATAATGCTCATTTCATTATTTAAAAAAATATACACCGAAAACAAGATTTTTATTTTAATAATCCAACCGAAACGACCTCAAAAGCACTGATTGTGTGTGTTACTTAACATCAATCAATCATATTTATTTATGAAGCCCTTCTTACATCAGCTGATGTCACAAAGTGCTGTACAGAAACTCAGCCTAAAACCCCAAACAGCAAGCAATTCAGGTGTAGAAGCACCGTGGTTAGGAAAAACTCCCTAGAAAGGCCAGAACCTAGGAAGAAACCTAGAGAGGAACCAGGCTGTGAGGGGTGGCAAGTCCTTTTCTGGCTGTGCCGGGTGGAGATTATAACAGAACATGGCCAAGATGTTAAAATGTTCATAGATGACCAGCAGGGTCAAATAATAATAATCACAGTAGTTGTAGAGGGTACAGCACCTCAGGAGTAAATGTCAATTGGCTTTTTATACCCGAGCGTTCAGAGTTAGAGACAGCAGGTGAGGTAGAGAGAGAGTCAAAAACAGCACGTCCGGTGAACAGGTCAGTGTTCCAGGCAGAACAGTTGAAACTGGAGCAGCAGTTGGACTGGGGACAGCCAGGAGTCATCAGGCCAGGTAGTCCTGAGGCATGGTCCCAGGGCTCAGGTCAGTTGAAACTGGAGCAGCAGCACGGCCAGGTGGACTGGGGACAGCCAGGAGTCATCGGGCCAGGTAGTCCTGAGGCATGGTCCCAGGGCTCAGGTCAGTTTAAACTGGAGCAGCAGCACGGCCAGGTGGACTGGGGACAGCCAGGAGTCATCGGGCCAGGTAGTCCTGAGGCATGGTCCCAGGGCTCAGGTCAGTTGAAACTGGAGCAGCAGTTGGACTGGGGACAGCCAGGAGTCATCAGGCCAGGTAGTCCTGAGGCATGGTCCCAGGGCTCAGGTCCTCCTGGAGGGGAGAGAGAGAGAGAATTAAAGCAGCATACTTAACAAGGATCCAACCCTTTTTTTCCATTTTTGCCCAAAATTATATACCCAAATCTAACTGCCTGTAGCTCAGGACTAGCATCCCTCCAGTATTCATCTTTCTTTGTTAATTGATTAGTCACTGGACTTCCTTGAGAGACAGAGACACAATATCCAGCTGGGAAGGAACCTACAGTACATGCATACCCCAGAGGTTGTCAGTGTCGAGGCAGGATGGGACTTGTTCACTTGCCAACCATATGTTTTCATAGAGTTTACAACACTTCTTTATGTGTGTGTACGCGCGTCCCCTCGCTAAGCTAACAAACCTTTACTGTTGTTCTTTGCCTTTCAGAAAACGGTTGACAATCCATGGTGCTCTGAACCATCCCTGGATACAGGTAATGGTTTGTTATATCATGTTATATTTGTTGAACGCTTTAAAGCTTGACTATAACATTCTGTTCTGCAGAGATTGAAATGTTGCCACCCTGACTGACTTATTCCCCCTCATATCGTTTTTCGGTGCCTATACACAGCCAGAGATGCAGGAGTCATTTGATTTAGCTATTAAGAACTTCAACGACTGTTATACAGTTAGATATCTTGCTTTCGTAAATTCACTCTGGCTATCTACTCCGATTTCAGAGGACTGCTGAATTTATGAAAGCACAACACCTGCTGAATGTGACCGGTGTCAGTAAATGTAGGCAAATAGAAAAGGCCTAACCAGCTCTGCTACGATGAGTAAAAAGTAAAAACCTTAATAGTTAGTCAAGAACTCTCTGGATAACATGAAAACAGCCTAACCAGCTCTGCTACGGCCGGTAAAATGGTCAGAGTTAGCTGTTCTCTCATTTGTGTCTGAAAGTAGCTAGCCAGCAAGCTAGCCAACTTTAGCCCGTTAGCTTGGGTGCTTGGTTGGGACAAGCATGCATTGGCAGGCAAGGCCGTCATTGTAAATAATAATTTGTCCTTAACTGACTTGCCTGGTTAAATAAATAAAATAAAATATGATTAATTAATCCTTAGCCTTTGAAGGCGTAGAAGGCCCATTCTTCCCCACTGTGTTTGGGTTAGTACAAATTTTTAGAATGGCTATTTTTTTCACCGCTATGTTGTTCTGAAATATTAACCCAGAAATACTGGACATGTTGAACTCTTATCATGGTGGTGAATTGGACTCATTATTCTGGTCTTGTCCCCCTCTTCGTCTCGGTTTGCTCCGGTCTTGAATCGGACAAAACACTGTTGCTTACCATAGATTTCCTAGGTATAGATCCCTGTCTTTAACTGTGTGTGTTGTCCCCCTGCAGCCGTTGGACTCCAGACATAACAAACTGACCCTAGCCCCCCGACACATAAACTACTGCAGCATAAATACTGGAGGCTGAGACAGGAGGGGTCAGGAGACACTGTGGCCCCATCCGATGACACCCCCGGACAGGGCCAAACAGGAAAGATAGGATTTCCTAGGTATAGATCCCTGTCTTTAACCATGTGTATTGTCCCCCTGCAGCCGTTGGACTCCAGACAGGCCCTGGTAAAGAGACAGTCTGTGGTCAACCTGGAGAACTTCAGGAGACAATATGCCCGACGCAGGTGGAAGGTAAAACAGACCTTACACGGCAAAAGGAGTGTATGGAAAGAAACCTTTTGGGGAATTAATTTATGGACTTGGTTGCTCTCCTAATCACAACTGTGTGTCTGCCTCAGGGCCTACATTCCCTCCCAGCCTGGTTTGATTTGTGTAGATGGAGCCTCTTATCACTCTGAACTCTCCCCCCTACAGCTTTCCTTCAGAATTGTGTCTCTCTGTAACCATTTAACTCGTATGATGAAGAAAGGTCATCCCAAGCTGGCAGCCCAGGACGAGGTACGTACAATAGGAGCTCACAGTCTAGTCCACAGGAGGCTGGGGGCACCTTAATTGGGGAGGACAGGCTCGTGATAATGACTGGATCGGAATGAGTGGAATGGTGTCAAAAATATCAAACATGGTTTGATGCCATTCCATTTGCTCCGTTCCAGCCATTATTATGAGCCGTCCTCCCCTCAGCAGCCTCAACTGCTGTAGTCTACATTTAGATAGTCCAGAGTCCTTCATCAGATGCTCTTATCCAGAGTCCTTCATCAGACGCTCTTATCCAGAGTCATTCATCAGATGCTCTTATCCAGAGTCATTCATCAGATGCTCTTATCCAGAGTCATTCATCAGATGCTCTTATCTAAAGAGTCAAGTTTGATGTTTTTCTACATGAGCTATCACTGGTAGCAGCAGATCTATGGGCTAACTAGATCAGATCTACATTAATTATCACTGGTAGCAGCAGGTCTATGGGTTAACTAGATCAGTTCTACAGCAGGTCTATGGGTTAACTAGATCAGATCTACAGCAGGTCTATGGGCTAACTAGATCAGATCTACAGCAGGTCTATGAGTTTAGATCAGATCTACAGCAGGTCTATGGGTTAACTAGATCAGATCTACGGCAGGTCTATGGGTTAACTAGGTCAGATCTACAGCAGGTCTATGGGTTAACTAGATCAGATCTACAGCAGGTCTATGGGTTAACTAGATCAGATCTACAGCAGGTCTATGGGTTAACTAGATCAGATCTACGGCAGGTCTATGGGTTAACTAGATCAGATCTACAGCAGGTCTATGGGCTAACTAGATCAGATCTACAGCAGGTCTATGGGTTAACTAGATCAGATCTACAGCAGGTCTATGGGTTAACTAGATCAGATCTACAGCAGGTCTATGGGCTAACTAGATCAGATCTACAGCAGGTCTATGGGTTAACTAGATCAGATCTACAGCAGGTCTATGGGTTAACTAGATCAGATCTACAGCAGGTCTATGGGCTAACTAGATCAGATCTACAGCAGGTCTATGGGTTAACTAGATCAGATCTACAGCAGGTCTATTCGACTGGCAGCATGATTCTATTACAGTGTTTAGTACAGTATGTGTTGTTAGCAGTATACAATAGGCAACAGTATAGTCCCTGTGAAAGGTGTTATAAATATGCCGCCTGGGTACTGTCACGGTGCAGAATGCTGCTTCTGTTTTCCACAGACATGTTATTCTGTTAGTTTACAAACTAAAATAAGTAATACATAATTAACTCTGTTGATGGTTGCACACTGTACATTCAGTTATTTTGGGAACAGAAGTGTGACTGTGTGTGTGACAGACAGGGATGACATTCTCTGAATGCAAAATAAACCGTATGCTGCAAATTGAGGCATGTTGTTGAGTGGTAAGGGTGGTGCACAACAGTTGTTTCTGGCTCAGGGTAAGGTTACAGCTCAGGGTAAGGTTACAGCTCAGGTTAAGGTATGCAGCTCAGGGTAAGGTTAGCAGCTCAGGTTAAGGGGTTGCAGCTCAGGTTTGCAGCTCAGGTTAAGGTTTGCAGCTCAGGTTAAGGGTTTGCAGCTCAGGTTAAGGTTTGCAGCTCAGGTTTGCAGCTCAGGTTAAGGTTTGCAGCTCAGGTTTGCAGCTCGGGTTAAGGTTTGCAGCTCAGGTTAAGGTTTGCAGCTCAGGTTTGCAGCTCAGGTTAAGGTTTGCAGCTCAGGTTTGCAGCTCAGGTTAAGAGTTGCAGCTCAGGTTAAGGTTTGCAACTCGGGTTAAGGTTTGCAGCTCGGGTTAAGGTTTGCAGCTCAGGTTAAGGTTTGCAGCTTGGGTTTGCAGCTCAGGTTAAGGTTTGCAGCTTGGGTTTGCAGCTCAGGTTAAGGTTTGCAGCTCAGGTTTGCAGCTCGGGTTAAGGTTTTCAGCTCAGGTTTTCAGCTCGGGTTAAGGTTACAGCTTGGGTTAAGGTTAGCAGCTCAGGTTAAGGTTTGCAGCTCAGGTTTGCAGCTCAGGTTAAGGTTTGCAGCTCAGGTTTGCAGCTCAGGTTAAGGTTTGCAGCTCAGGTTAAGGTTTGCAGCTCAGGTTTGTAGCTCGGGTTTGCAGCTCAGGTTAAGGTTTGCAGCTCGGGTTAAGGTTACAGCTCAGGTTAAGGTTTGCAGCTCAGGTTAAGGTTTGCAGCTCAGGTTAAGGTTTGCAGCTCAGGTTAAGGTTACAGCTCAGGTTAAGGTTTGCAGCTTGGGTTAAGGTTTGCAGCTCAGGTTAAGGTTTGCAGCTCAGGTTAAGGTTTGCAGCTCAGGGTAAGGTTTGCAGCTCGGGTTAAGGTTTGCAGCTCAGGTTAAGGTTTGCAGCTCATGTTAAGGTTTGCAGCTCAGGTTAAGGTTTGCAGCTCAGGGTAAGGTTTGCAGCTCGGGTTAAGGTTTGCAGCTCAGTTTAAGGTTTGAGCTCGGGTTAATAAGGTCTGTTGTCTTATCATACTTCCAGAGGGACTGTGAGAGCGACCAGGAGACGGAGATGATCATGAAGAAAAGACCCAGAACCAGGAAGAGAAGCAACACTTCCTGAAACCTGCCTATCTTTTCTGATTCGTTGAATGTGTGTCTGTAGCACACATGATTGGTCCAAAAGCAGCCACAGAGACTAATTCAAAAACTGCTGTCCATACAATCTTTTATATGTTGCACAGCATTCTAAAAACACATTTTCTGGGGCGATAGATGAAACACGTTGATAGTGTTTCCTATGGAGGGATTTCAGCGCCAACAGAAATGGTATTTGAATCCCTGCCTTCTGTAAAGCTATCTAGATTGTAGAAATGTACATGTGATAGGGGACAGGTTACACAGTACAGGTTAGGGTTACAGGTTAGGATAGGGGACAGGATAGGGTACAGGTTAGGGTACAGGTTAGGATAGGGTACAGGTTAGGGTTACAGGTTAGGATAGGGTACAGGTTAGGGTTACAGGTTAGGATAGGGGACAGGATAGGGTACAGGTTAGGGTACAGGTTAGGATAGGGTACAGGTTAGGGTTACAGGTTAGGATAGGGGACAGGATAGGGTACAGGTTAGGGTACAGGTTAGGATAGGGTACAGGTTAGGGTTACAGGTTAGGATAGGGGACAGGATAGGGTACAGGTTAGGGTACAGGTTAGGATAGGGTACAGGTTAGGGTTACAGGTTAGGATAGGGGACAGGATAGGGTACAGGTTAGGATAGGGTACAGGTTAGGGTTACAGGTTAGGATAGGGGACAGGATAGGGTACAGGTTAGGGTACAGGTTAGGATAGGGTACAGGTTAGGGTTACAGGTTAGGATAGGGGACAGGATAGGGTACAGGTTATGGTTACAGGGGACAGGTTACACGGTACAGGTTAGGGTTAGGGTTAGGATAGGGGACAGGTTAGGGTTATAGTGGACAGGTTAGGGTTACAGGTTAGGATAGGGGACGGGTTAGGGTTATAGTGGACAGTTTAGGGTTACAGGTTAGGATAGGGGACAGGTTAGGGTTATAGTGGACAGGTTAGGGTTACAGGTTAGGATAGGGGACAGGTTAGGGTTATAGGGGACAGGTTAGGGTTACAGTGGAAAGGTTAGGATAGGATACAGGTTAGGGTTACAGTGGACATGTTAGGGTTACAGTGGACAGGTTAGGGTTAGGGTTATAGTGGACAGGTTAGGGTTACAGTGGACAGGTTAGGGTTACCGTGGACAGGTTAGTGTTAGGGTTACAGTGGACAGGTTAGGGTTACAGTGGACAGGTTAGGGTTACAGTGGACAGGTTAGGGTTACAATGGACAGGTTAGGGTTACAGTGGACAGGTTAGGGGTTATAGTGGACAGGTTAGGGTTACAGTGGACAGGTTAGGGTTACCGTGAACAGGTTAGGGTTACAGTGGACAGGTTAGGGTTACAATGGACAGGTTAGGGTTACAGTGGACATGTTAGGGTTACAGTGGACAGGTTAGGGTTAGGGTTACAGTGGACAGGTTAGGGTTACAGTGGACAGGTTAGGGTTAGGGTTATAGTGGACAGGTTAGGGTTACAGTGGACAGGTTAGGGTTAGGGTTATAGTGGACAGGTTAGGGTTACAGTGGACAGGTTAGGGTTAGGGTTACAGTGGACAGGTTAGGGTTACAGTGGACAGGTTAGGGTTAGGGTTATAGTGGACAGGTTAGGGTTACAGTGGACATGTTAGGGTTACAGTGGACAGGTTAGGGTTAGGGTTATAGTGGACAGGTTAGGGTTACAGTGGACAGGTTAGGGTTACAATGGACAGGTTAGGGTTACAGTGGACATGTTAGGGTTACAGTGGACAGGTTAGGGTTAGGGTTATAGTGGACATGTTAGGGTTACAGTGGACAGGTTAGGGTTAGGGTTATAGTGGACAGGTTAGGGTTATAGGGGACAGGTTAGGGTTACAGTGGACAGGTCAGGGTTACAGTGGACAGGTTAGGGTTACAGTTGACAGGTTAGGGTTACAGTGGACAGGTTAGGGTTACAGTGGACAGGTTAGGGTTACAGTGGACAAGTTAGGGTTACAGTGGACAGGTTAGGGTTACAGTTGACAGGTTAGGGTTACAGTGGACATGTTGGGGTTACAGTGGACAGGTTAGTGTTAGGGTTATAGTGAACAGGTTAGGGTTACAGTGGACAGGTTAGGGTTACAGTGGACAGGTTAGGGTTACAGTGGACAGGTTAGGGTTACAGTGGACAGGTTAGGGTTACAGTGGACAGGTTAGGGTTACAGTGGACAGGTTAGGGTTAGGGTTATAGTGGACAGGTTAGGGTTACAGTGGACAGGTTAGGGTTACAGTTGACAGGTTAGGGTTATAGTGAACAGGTTAGGGTTACAGTGGACAGGTTAGGGTTAGGGTATATGTTGGGGTGCAGGTTAGGCTACAGGTTAGGGTACAGGTTAGATGTAGGGTACAGGTTAGGGTTACAGTGGAAATGAAGAGGACAGCTCACAGATAATTTAATGTTGTTATCCAATTGTCTTAAATAACCAACTTCCTCATTCTGCTATTGTCCTCATAAGTGACTAACTTGCTCATTCTGCTGTTATCCTCATAAATGAACAACTTCCTCATTCTGCTGTTGTCCTCGTAAATGAACAACCTCCTCATTCTGCTCTTGTCCTCATTCTGCTGTTGTCCTCCTAAGTGACTAACTTCCTCATTCTGCTGTTGTCCTCATTCTGCTTTTGTCCTCATAAGTGACTAAATTCCTCATTCTGCTGTTGTCCTCATAAGAGACTAACTTCCTCATTCTGCTGTTGTCCTCATAAGAGACTAACTTCATCATTCTGCTGTTGACCTCATAAGAGACTAACTTCCTCATTCTGCTGTTGACCTCATAAGTGACTAACTTTCTCATTCTGCTGTTGTCCTCATTCTGCTGTTGTCCTCATAAGAGACTAACTTCCTCATTCTGCTGTTGACCTCATAAGAGGCTAACTTCCTCATTCTGCTGTTGTCCTCATTCTGCTGTTGTCCTCATAGGTGACTAACTTCCTCATTCTGCTGTTGTCCTCATTCTGCTGTTGTCCTCATAAGTGACTAACTTCCTCATTCTGCTGCTGTCCTCATTCTGCTGTTGTCCTCATAGGTGACTAACTTCCTCATTCTGCTGTTGTCCTCATTCTGCTGTTGTCCTCATAAGTGACTAACTTCCTCATTCTGCTGCTGTCCTCATTCTGCTGTTGTCCTCATTAATGAACAACTTCCTCATTCTGCTGTTGTCCTCATTCTGCTGTTGTCCTCATAAGAGACTAACTTCCTCATTCTGCTGTTGACCTCATAAGAGACTAACTTCCTCATTCTGCTGTTGTCCTCATTCTGCTGTTGTCCTCATTCTGCTGTTGTCCTCATAAGTGACTAACTTCCCCATTCTGCTGTTGTCCTCATATGTGAACAAGTTCCTCATTCTGCTGATGTCCTCATTCTGCTGTTGTCCTCATAAGTGTCTAACTTCCTCATTCTGCTCTTGTCCTCATTCTGCTGTTGTCCTCGTAAATGAACAACTTCCTCATTCTGCTCTTGTCCTCATAAATGAACAACCTCCTCATTCTGCTGTTGTCCTCATAATTGACTAACTTCCTCATTCTGCTGTTGTCCTCATAAATGAACAACCTCCTCATTCTGCTGTTGTCCTCATAAATGAACAACCTCCTCATTCTGCTGTTGTCCTCATTAATGAACAACTTCCTCATTCTGCTGTTGTCCTCATTCTGCTGTTGTCCTCATAAGAGACTAACTTCCTCATTCTGCTGTTGTCCTCATTCTGCTGTTGTCCTCATTCTGCTCTTGTCCTCGTAAGTGACTAACTTCCCCATTCTGCTGTTGTCCTCATATGTGAACAACTTCCTCATTCTGCTGTTGTCCTCATTCTGCTGTTGTCCTCATAAGTGTCTAACTTCCTCATTCTGCTCTTGTCCTCATTCTGCTGTTGTCCTCATAAATGAACAACTTCCTCATTCTGCTGTTGTCCTCATTCTGCTCTTGTCCTCATTCTGCTGTAGTCCTCATAAGAGACTAACTTCCTCATTCTGCTGTTGTCCTCATTCTGCTGTTGTCCTCATAAATGAACAACCTCCTCATTCTGCTGTTGTCCTCATAATTGACTAACTTCCTCATTCTGCTGCTGTTCTCATAAGTGACTAACTTCCTCATTCTGCTGTTGTCCTCATAAGTGACTAACTTCCTCATTCTGCTGTTGTCCTCATTCTGCTGTTGTCCTCATAGGTGACTAACTTCCTCATTCTGCTGTTGTCCTCATTCTGCTGTTGTCCTCATAAGTGACTAACTTCCTCATTCTGCTGCTGTCCTCATTCTGCTGTTGTCCTCATTAATGAACAACTTCCTCATTCTGCTGTTGTCCTCATTCTGCTGTTGTCCTCATAAGAGACTAACTTCCTCATTCTGCTGTTGACCTCATAAGAGACTAACTTCCTCATTCTGCTGTTGTCCTCATTCTGCTGTTGTCCTCATTCTGCTGTTGTCCTCATAAGTGACTAACTTCCCCATTCTGCTGTTGTCCTCATATGTGAACAAGTTCCTCATTCTGCTGATGTCCTCATTCTGCTGTTGTCCTCATAAGTGTCTAACTTCCTCATTCTGCTCCTGTCCTCATTCTGCTGTTGTCCTCGTAAATGAACAACTTCCTCATTCTGCTCTTGTCCTCATAAATGAACAACCTCCTCATTCTGCTGTTGTCCTCATAATTGACTAACTTCCTCATTCTGCTGTTGTCCTCATAAATGAACAACCTCCTCATTCTGCTGTTGTCCTCATAAATGAACAACCTCCTCATTCTGCTGTTGTCCTCATTCTGCTGTTGTCCTCATAGGTGACTAACTTCCTCATTCTGCTGTTGTCCTCATAAATGAACAACCTCCTCATTCTGCTGTTGTCCTCATTCTGCTGTTGTCCTCATAATTGACTAACTTCCTCATTCTGCTGTTGTCCTCATTCTGCTGTTGTTCTCATAAGTGACTAACTTCCTCATTCTGCTGTTGTCCTCATTCTGCTGTTGTCCTCATAGGTGACTAACTTCCTCATTCTGCTGTTGTCCTCATTCTGCTGTTGTTCTCATAAGTGACTAACTTCCTCATTCTGCTGCTGTCCTCATTCTGCTGTTGTCCTCATTAATGAACAACTTCCTCATTCTGCTGTTGTCCCCATTCTGCTGTTGTCCTCATATGTGAACAAGTTCCTCATTCTGCTGTTGTCCTCATTCTGCTGTTGTCCTCATAAGTGTCTAACTTCCTCATTCTGCTCTTGTCCTCATTCTGCTGTTGTCCTCATCAATGAACAATTTCCTCATTCTGCTGTTGTCCTCATAAGAGACTAACTTCCTCATTCTGCTGTTGTCCTCATAAGTGACTAACTTCCTCATTCTGCTGTTGTCCTCATAAATGAACAACCTCCTCATTCTGCTGTTGTCCTCATAAGAGACTAACTTCCTCATTCTGCTGTTGACCTCGTAAGAGACTAACTTCCTCATTCTGCTTTTGTCCTCATTCTGCTGTTGTCCTCATAAGTGACTAACTTCCCCATTCCCCATTCTCATATGTGAACAACCTCCTCATTCCCATGTACTGTACATCTAATAAACAGAGTTAGTAAAGATTTGTATTATCTCTCTTGAAAACTGGCCTTACTTTGTATGACTGAAATGTTCAAGTTTTGATATATTTTAATATATTCATGAAATGGGGATTTTGTGTCTTAAGTGGGTCGTGCATGCTGACCACACCGCTCACATTGTGGAATAAATGTGCACATGCATGTTAATCAATAATTACATCCAAACTGCTTGCGAAACGTCAACATCTGCATAGCCAGGCGCTGAAATAGAACCAAGTTCTATTTGTGATGCTGAATGCGCTGCAAGTCCCGCCTCTCCCATCTCCTCATTGGTTGTTAGGAGCATCTACCCACATGGGTGATTGGAAGCAACTGAGGTCCACACTCCAGTCCAGTTGGTGGTGGTAATACACCTTAAAGCTGGTTGCCAACCGCCATATAAAGTCCAAAGAAGAAAACTGAAGGAGGAGAGATTACTAGACACTAACTTCCCCTTTTATCTGTGGATTAACTGTCAGAGCAGAGAACATAAAAAAATGGACCTTGTGTATTTCAAGTAAAATAACAACCCAGTGTTTAATTTTATCCCAGGACAAATGAACTAGCTAAATGTCCATGAATGTTTCACGTGTTTCGACCTGTCCCAAATGAATATAATTCGTTCAGAGTTCGTTTGGATATTTGAACATGCGTGTCCTGATGGTGTCTGGTGTGGTTGGACAAAATCAACCTGCGTGTCCTGATGGTGTCTGGTGTGGTTGGACAAAATCAACCTGCAACTTTGTTAAAAAGAAGTCAGCAATGTGTGTTAATGCTTTTATAGGTCTTGTTAGACCACATGCTTAGTCTGTTTGTAGTTCTATCTATTCATTCTGTATCTACAGTAGTTCTATCTATTCATTCTGTATCTACAGTAGTTTTAGCGATTAATTCTGTATCTATAGTAGTTCTAGCGATTAATTCTGTATCTATAGTAGTTCTATCTATTAATTCTGTATCTACAGTAGTTCTATCTATTCATTCTGTATCTACAGTAGTTCTATCTATTCATTCTGTATCTACAGTACAGTAGTTCTATCTATTCATTCTGTATCTACAGTAGTTCTATCTATTCATTCTGTATCTACAGTAGTTCTATCTATTCATTCTGTATCTATTCATTCTGTATTTACAGAAGTTCTATCTATTCATTCTGTATCTACAGTACAGTAGTTCTATCTATTAATTCTGTATCTACAGTACAGTAGTTCTAGCTATTCATTCTGTATCTACAGTAGCTCTAGCTATTCATTCTGTATCTACAGTACAGTAGCTCTAACTATTCATTCTGTATCTACAGTACAGTAGTTCTATCTATTCATTCTGTATCTACAGTACAGTAGTTCTATCTATTCATTCTGTATTTACAGTAGTGTAACTATTCATTCTGTATCTACACTAGTTCTATCTATTCATTCTGTATCTACACTAGTTCTATCTATTCATTCTGTATCTACAGTAGTTCTATCTATTCATTCTGTAGCTACAGTACAGTAGTTATATCTATTCATTCTGTATCTACAGTAGTTATATCTATTCATTCTGTATCTACAGTACAGTAGTTATATCTATTCATTATGTATCTACAGTACAGTAGTTATATCTATTCATTCTGTATCTACAGTACAGTAGTTCTATCTCTTAATTCTGTATATACAGTAGTTCTAACTATTCATTCTGTATCTACAGTAGTTCTATCTATTCATTCTGTATCTACAGTACAGTAGTTCTATCTATTCATTCTGTATCTACAGTAGTTCTATCTATTCATTCTGTATCTACAGTAGTTCTATCTATTCATTCTGTATCTATTCATTCTGTATTTACAGAAGTTCTATCTATTCATTCTGTATCTACAGTACAGTAGTTCTATCTATTAATTCTGTATCTACAGTACAGTAGTTCTAGCTATTCATTCTGTATCTACAGTAGCTCTAGCTATTCATTCTGTATCTACAGTACAGTAGCTCTAACTATTCATTCTGTATCTACAGTACAGTAGTTCTATCTATTCATTCTGTATCTACAGTACAGTAGTTCTATCTATTCATTCTGTATTTACAGTAGTGTAACTATTCATTCTGTATCTACACTAGTTCTATCTATTCATTCTGTATCTACACTAGTTCTATCTATTCATTCTGTATCTACAGTAGTTCTATCTATTCATTCTGTAGCTACAGTACAGTAGTTATATCTATTCATTCTGTATCTACAGTAGTTATATCTATTCATTCTGTATCTACAGTACAGTAGTTATATCTATTCATTATGTATCTACAGTACAGTAGTTATATCTATTCATTCTGTATCTACAGTACAGTAGTTCTATCTCTTAATTCTGTATATACAGTAGTTCTAACTATTCATTCTGTATCTACAGTAGTTCTATCTATTCATTCTGTATCTACAGTACAGTAGTTCTATCTATTCATTCTGTATCTACAGTACAGTAGTTCTATCTCTTCATTCTGTATCTACAGTAGTTATATCCATTCATTCTTTATCTACAGTACTGTAGTTATATATATTCATTCTGTATTTACAGTAGTTCTATCTATTCACTCTGTATCTACAGTAGTTCTAACTATTCATTCTGTATCTACAGTAATTATATCTATTCATTGTGTATCTGCAGTAGTTATATCTATTCAATGTGTATCTACAGTAGTTCTACCTATTCATTCTGTATCTACAGTACAGTAGTTCTATCCATTCATTCTGTATCTACAGTACAGTAGTTCTATGCCCTCTCCCCCTCCTCCCCTTGCCCTCTCCCCTCCTCCCCATTCCCTCTCCCCCTCCTCCCCTTGCCCTCTCCCCTCCTCCCCATTCCCTCTCCCCTCCTCCCCTTGCCCTCTCCCCCATTCCCTATGCCCTCTCCCCTCCCTCTCCCCCTCCTCCCCTTGCCCTCTCCCCCTCCTCCCCCTTGCCCTCTCCCCCTCCTCCCCTTGCCCCCCCCTCCCCATTCTCTCTCTCCCCCTCCTCCCCATTCCCTCTCCCCCTCCTCCCCATTCCCTCTCCCCCTCCTCCCCTTGCCCTCTCCCCCTCCTCCCCTTGCCCTCTCCCCTCTCCCCTCCTCCCCATTCCTTCTCCACCTCCTCCCCTTGCCCTCTCCCCTCCTCCCCATTCCCTCTCCACCCTCCTCCCCTTGCCCTCTCCCCTCCTCCCCTTGCCCTCTCCCCTCCTCCCCATTCCCTCTCCCCCCTCCTCCCCATTCCCTCTCCCCCTCCTCCCCTTGCCCTCTCCCCCACCTCCATTTGCCCTCATCCCCCACCTCCCCTTGCCCGCATCCCCCACCTCCCCTTGCCCTCTCCCCCACCTCCCCTTGCCCTCGTCCCTCCTCCCCTCCCTCTCCCCTCCTCCCCACCTCCCTTGCCCTCTCCCCCTCCTCCCCTTGCCCCCCCCCTCCCCATTCCCTCTCCCCCCCATTCCCTCTCCCCCTCCTCCCCTTGGCCCTCTCCCCCCTCCCTCCCCTTGGCCCTCTCCCCTCTTCCCCATTCCCTCTCCAACCCCCTCCCCTTGCCCTCTCCACCTCCTCCCCTTGCCCTCTCCACCTCCTCCCCTTGCCCTCTCCCCTCCTCCCATTCCCTCTCCCCCTCCTCCCCATGATCCCTCTCCCCCTCCTCACCATGCCCTCTCCCCCTCCTCCCCTTGCCTCTCCCCCCCACCTCCCCTTGCCCTCTCCCCATTCCCTCTCCCCCCTCCTCCCCATTCCCCTCTTCCCCCTCCTCCCCATTCCCTCTCCCCCTCCTCCCCTTGCCCTCTCCCCCTCCTCCCCTTGCCCTCTCCCCCTCGACCTCTCCCCTTTCCCCCTCACAGAGAACATGTTGGTACCTCTGCACTACAGTCCATATCCACAGAGTCCAGTAAAGTAAGCAACTTAATGTGTTCAAAAGGGAATTGGTCCAACATAGCCTGCACTGCACTGTTGTTTTCTGGGAATGAAACGTGAGGCGTTACATGTGAATGACTCAATCAGTTTATATAGCATTGAGAGTGACAGGCTTACATTCAGTTAGGGACCTCAACTGTGTCACCCACAGTTAGTGGTTAATAAAACAAACATTGTAACAAATCATCAAATCTCAGTATAAAACCCACACTACAAGTATAAAGCACCTCAAATAAAAATCGGTATAAAGTCAAAACAATTATAATAATTGCCACTTTCAATTCAGAACCGAAACTGTTTTTGCTCCTATCAATAAGACTGAAGTCCAAAACAAGTCAACAGTAACCCTCCCATTCACCTTTAGGCATTTCAACACTGCCTCCTAGTGGTGAAACTATGGACTGTGTCCCAAATATTCCCTATATTACCAGAGCTCAATGGGCCCTTGTCAAATGTAGTGCACTATATAGGGAATAGGGTGCCAATTGAGAAGCAACTGTCTGTGGTTAAGTCTATGGTCCTCAGGAGAACTGAAGAACCTTCTGCAGTCCATATCGGGTTCTGGTCCTCAGGATAACTGAAGAACCTTCAGCAGTCCATATTGGGTTCTGGTCATCAGGATAACGGAAGAACCTTCAGCAGTCCGTATTGGGTTCTGGTCATCAGGATAACGGAAGAACCTTCAGCAGTCCGTATTGGGTTCTGGTCATCAGGATAACTGAAGAACCTTCAGCAGTCCGTATTGGGTTCTGGTCATCAGGATAACGGAAGACCTTCAGCAGTCCGTATTGGGTTCTGGTCATCAGGATAACTGAAGAACCTTCAGCAGTCCATATTGGGTTCTGGTCATCAGGATAACGGAAGAACCTTCAGCAGTCCGCATTGGGTTCTGGTCATCAGGATAACGGAAGAACCTTCAGCAGTAGTCTGCAGTCCATATTGGGTTCTGGTCTAAAGCAGTGCACTATATAAGGAATAAGGTGCCATTTGGGACACAACCATGGCCTCTCATCATGACAACTGCAGGACCTTCTGCAGCAGTAGGTTTGTCTCCCAAATGGCACTCTATTCCTAAATAGCTCCCTATTCCCCATGTAGTGCACTCCTTTTAACCAGGGCCCATAGAGACACAGCCTCATCAGGGGAACTGTAGTGATGTCATCAGGAGAACATTAGGCCCTTCTGCATAAGTCTCCGTCTGAGTGGTAGCCTGCGTCCTCTTGTCCGGTTTACTATCAGGAATCATCCCTGCGCTCCTCTCAGCGGTCAGGCAAATGTCCGGCCGTCTTTCCCGGATCATCTCCAGCCCTGCCTGGGTAACGTTGCGGCAGAAGTCAACTGTGACCTGGTGGAGGCCGGCCCCATGGAGCACCAGGGCCTGCAGGGTCAGGTCTGTGACCCGGACACAGTTTTCCAGATGGAGGGAGCGGAGGCGACTGCAGCTCTGCAGAACACAGATCACTTCCTGGTCTGAGATATGCCCGCAGCCAGACAGGGTCAGGGACAGCAGGTTAGGACACCTGGAGAAAGGAAGAATCATGTATATTTGGCATTGTTGTAATTTAGCAGGCGTTCTTAAAGAGAGACTTAGTTAGTGAATTCATCTTAAGATAGCTAGGTGAAACAACCACATTATCACAGTACGTAGTAATGTTTTCCTCAATAAAGAAGGTATCAGAAAAGTTAGTGCTAGTAGGTAAAATGTGTGGTAAATAAAGCATACATATCATGATCTACAGTAACAGTCAAAGACCTGGAGGTTAAGGTTAACTAAACTAACCAGACCTGGAGGCTTAAGGTTAACTAAACTAACCAGACCTGGAGGCTTAAGGTTAACTAAACTAACCAGACCTGGAGGCTTAAGGTTAACTAAACTAACCAGACCTGGAGGCTTAAGGTTAACTAAACTAACCAGACCTGGAGGCTTAAGGTTAACTAAACTAACCAGACCTGGAGGCTTAAGGTTAACTAAACTAACCAGACCTGGAGGCTTAAGGTTAACTAAACTAACCAGACCTGGAGGCTTAAGGTTAACTAAACTAACCAGACCTGGAGGCTTAAGGTTAACTAAACTAACCAGACCTGGAGGCTTAAGGTTAACTAAACTAACCAGACCTGGAGGCTTAAGGTTAACTAAACTAACCAGACCTGGAGGCTTAAGGTTAACTAAACTAACCAGACCTGGAGGCTTAAGGTTAACTAAACTAACCAGACCTGGAGGCTTAAGGTTAACTAAACTAACCAGACCTGGAGGGAGGAAGAGACCAGGTTAAGGTTAACTAAACTAACCAGACCTGGAGGCTTAAGGTTAACTAAACTAACCAGACCTGGAGGCTTAAGGTTAACTAAACTAACCAGACCTGGAGGCTTAAGGTTAACTAAACTAACCAGACCTGGAGGCTTAAGGTTAACTAAACTAACCAGACCTGGAGGCTTAAGGTTAACTAAACTAACCAGACCTGGAGGCTTAAGGTTAACTAAACTAACCAGACCTGGAGGCTTAAGGTTAACTAAACTAACCAGACCTGGAGGCTTAAGGTTAACTAAACTAACCAGACCTGGAGGGAGGAAGAGACCAGGTTAAGGTTAACTAAACTAACCAGACCTGGAGGGAGGAAGAGACCAGGTTAAGGCTGGTACTAAACTAACCAGACCTGGAGGCTTAAGGTTAACTAAACTAACCAGACCTGGAGGGAGGAAGAGACCAGGTTAAGGTTAACTAAACTAACCAGACCTGGAGGGAGGAAGAGACCAGGTTAAGGCTGGTACTAAACTAACCAGACCTGGAGGGAGGAAGAGACCAGGTTAAGGTTAACTAAACTAACCAGACCTGGAGGGAGGAAGAGACCAGGTTAAGGCTGGTACTAAACTAACAAGACCTGGAGGCTTAAGGTTAACTAAACTAACCAGACCTGGAGGGAGGAAGAGACCAGGTTAAGGCTGGTACTAAACTAACCAGACCTGGAGGGAGGAAGAGACCAGGTTAAGGCTGGTACTAAACTAACCAGACCTGGAGGGAGGAAGAGACCAGGTTAAGGCTGGTACTAAACTAACCAGACCTGGAGGGAGGAAGAGACCAGGTTAAGGCTGGTACTAAACTAACCAGACCTGGAGGGAGGAAGAGACCAGGTTAAGGCTGGTACTAAACTAACCAGACCTGGAGGGAGGAAGAGACCAGGTTAAGGCTGGTACTAAACTAACCAGACCTGGAGGGAGGAAGAGACCAGGTTAAGGCTGGTACTAAACTAACCAGACCTGGAGGGAGGAAGAGACCAGGTTAAGGCTGGTACTAAACTAACCAGACCTGGAGGGAGGAAGAGACCAGGTTAAGGCTGGTACTAAACTAACCAGACCTGGAGGGAGGAAGAGACCAGGTTAAGGCTGGTACTAAACTAACCAGACCTGGAGGGAGGAAGAGACCAGGTTAAGGCTGGTACTAAACTAACCAGACCTGGAGGGAGGAAGAGACCAGGTTAAGGCTGGTACTAAACTAACCAGACCTGGAGGGAGGAAGAGACCAGGTTAAGGCTGGTACTAAACTAACAAGACCTGGAGGGAGGAAGAGACCAGGTTAAGGCTGGTACTAAACTAACCAGACCTGGAGGCTTAAGGTTAACTAAACTAACCAGACCTGGAGGCTTAAGGTTAACTAAACTAACCAGACCTGGAGGCTTAAGGTTAACTAAACTAACCAGACCTGGAGGCTTAAGGTTAACTAAACTAACCAGACCTGGAGGCTTAAGGTTAACTAAACTAACCAGACCTGGAGGCTTAAGGTTAACTAAACTAACCAGACCTGGAGGCTTAAGGTTAACTAAACTAACCAGACCTGGAGGCTTAAGGTTAACTAAACTAACCAGACCTGGAGGGAGGAAGAGACCAGGTTAAGGTTAACTAAACTAACCAGACCTGGAGGGAGGAAGAGACCAGGTTAAGGCTGGTACTAAACTAACCAGACCTGGAGGCTTAAGGTTAACTAAACTAACCAGACCTGGAGGGAGGAAGAGACCAGGTTAAGGTTAACTAAACTAACCAGACCTGGAGGGAGGAAGAGACCAGGTTAAGGCTGGTACTAAACTAACCAGACCTGGAGGGAGGAAGAGACCAGGTTAAGGTTAACTAAACTAACCAGACCTGGAGGGAGGAAGAGACCAGGTTAAGGCTGGTACTAAACTAACAAGACCTGGAGGCTTAAGGTTAACTAAACTAACCAGACCTGGAGGGAGGAAGAGACCAGGTTAAGGCTGGTACTAAACTAACCAGACCTGGAGGGAGGAAGAGACCAGGTTAAGGCTGGTACTAAACTAACCAGACCTGGAGGGAGGAAGAGACCAGGTTAAGGCTGGTACTAAACTAACCAGACCTGGAGGGAGGAAGAGACCAGGTTAAGGCTGGTACTAAACTAACCAGACCTGGAGGGAGGAAGAGACCAGGTTAAGGCTGGTACTAAACTAACCAGACCTGGAGGGAGGAAGAGACCAGGTTAAGGCTGGTACTAAACTAACCAGACCTGGAGGGAGGAAGAGACCAGGTTAAGGCTGGTACTAAACTAACCAGACCTGGAGGGAGGAAGAGACCAGGTTAAGGCTGGTACTAAACTAACCAGACCTGGAGGGAGGAAGAGACCAGGTTAAGGCTGGTACTAAACTAACCAGACCTGGAGGGAGGAAGAGACCAGGTTAAGGCTGGTACTAAACTAACCAGACCTGGAGGGAGGAAGAGACCAGGTTAAGGCTGGTACTAAACTAACCAGACCTGGAGGGAGGAAGAGACCAGGTTAAGGCTGGTACTAAACTAACCAGACCTGGAGGGAGGAAGAGACCAGGTTAAGGCTGGTACTAAACTAACAAGACCTGGAGGGAGGAAGAGACCAGGTTAAGGCTGGTACTAAACTAACAAGACCTGGAGGGAGGAAGAGACCAGGTTAAGGCTGGTACTAAACTAACCAGACCTGGAGGGAGGAAGAGACCAGGTTAAGGCTGGTACTAAACTAACCAGACCTGGAGGGAGGAAGAGACCAGGTTAAGGCTGGTACTAAACTAACCAGACCTGGAGGGAGGAAGAGACCAGGTTAAGGCTGGTACTAAACTAACAAGACCTGGAGGGAGGAAGAGACCAGGTTAAGGCTGGTACTAAACTAACCAGACCTGGAGGGAGGAAGAGACCAGGTTAAGGCTGGTACTAAACTAACCAGACCTGGAGGGAGGAAGAGACCAGGTTAAGGCTGGTACTAAACTAACCAGACCTGGAGGGAGGAAGAGACCAGGTTAAGGCTGGTACTAAACTAACCAGACCTGGAGGGAGGAAGAGACCAGGTTAAGGCTGGTACTAAACTAACCAGACCTGGAGGGAGGAAGAGACCAGGTTAAGGCTGGTACTAAACTAACAAGACCTGGATGGAGGAAGAGACCAGGTTAAGGCTGGTACTAAACTAACCAGACCTGGAGGGAGGAAGAGACCAGGTTAAGGCTGGTACTAAACTAACCAGACCTGGAGGGAGGAAGAGACCAGGTTAAGGCTGGTACTAAACTAACCAGACCTGGAGGGAGGAAGAGACCAGGTTAAGGCTGGTACTAAACTAACCAGACCTGGGGGGAGGAAGAGACCAGGTTAAGGCTGGTACTAAACTAACCAGACCTGGAGGGAGGAAGAGACCAGGTTAAGGCTGGTACTAAACTAACAAGACCTGGATGGAGGAAGAGACCAGGTTAAGGCTGGTACTAAACTAACAAGACCTGGAGGGAGGAAGAGACCAGGTTAAGGCTGGTACTGAACTAACAAGACCTGGAGGGAGGAAGAGACCAGGTTAAGGCTGGTACTAAACTAACAAGACCTGGAGGGAGGAAGAGACCAGGTTAAGGCTGGTACTAAACTAACAAGACCTGGAGGGAGGACGAGACCAGGTTAAGGCTGGTACTAAACTAACAAGACCTGGATGGAGGAAGAGACCAGGTTAAGGCTGGTACTAAACTAACCAGACCTGGAGAGAGGAAGAGACCAGGTTAAGGCTGGTACTAAACTAACCAGACCTGGAGGGAGGAAGAGACCTGGTTAAGGCTGGTACTAAACTAACAAGACCTGGAGGGAGGAAGAGACCAGGTTAAGGCTGGTACTAAACTAACAAGACCTGGAGGGAGGAAGAGACCAGGTTAAGGCTGGTACTAAACTAACAAGACCTGGAGGGAGGAAGAGACCAGGTTAAGGCTGGTACTAAACTAACCAGACCTGGAGGGAGGAAGAGACCAGGTTAAGGCTGGTACTAAACTAACCAGACCTGGAGGGAGGAAGAGACCAGGTTAAGGCTGGTACTAAACTAACCAGACCTGGAGGGAGGAAGAGACCAGGTTAAGGCTGGTACTAAACTAACAAGACCTGGAGGAAGGAAGAGACCAGGTTAAGGCTGGTACTAAACTAACCAGACCTGGAGGGAGGAAGAGACCAGGTTAAGGTTGGTACTAAACTAACAAGACCTGGAGGGAGGAAGAGACCAGGTTAAGGTTGGTACTAAACTAACAAGACCTGGAGGGAGGACAAGAGACCAGGTTAAGGCTGGTACTAAACTAACCAGACCTGGAGGGAGGAAGAGACCAGGTTAAGGTTGGTACTAAACTAACAAGACCTGGAGGGAGGAAGAGACCAGGTTAAGGTTGGTACTAAACTAACAAGACCTGGAGTGAGGAAGAGACCAGGTTAAGGTTGGTACTAAACTAACAAGACCTGGAGGGAGGAAGAGACCAGGTTAAGGCTGGTACTAAACTAACAAGACCTGGAGGGAGGAAGAGACCAGGTTAAGGCTGGTACTAAACTAACAAGACCTGGAGGGAGGAAGAAACCAGGTTAAGGCTGGTACTAAACTAGCAAGACCTGGAAGGAGGAAGAGACCAGGTTAAGGTTGGTACTAAACTAACAAGACCTGGAGGGAGGAAGAGACCAGGTTAAGGCTGGTACTAAACTAACAAGACCTGGAGGGAGGACAAGAGACCAGCTTAAGGTTGGTACTAAACTAACCAGACCTGGAGGGAGGACAAGAGACCAGGTTAAGGCTGGTACTAAACTAACCAGACCTGGAGGGAGGAAGAGACCAGGTTAAGGCTGGTACTAAACTAACCAGACCTGGAGGGAGGAAGAGACCAGGTTAAGGCTGGTACTAAACTAACAAGACCTGGAGGGAGGACAAGAGACCAGGTTAAGGCTGATACTAAACTAACCAGACCTGGAGGGAGGAAGGACAAGAGACCAGTTTAAGGCTGGTACTAAGATAAAATAATATGTTAAGATGGTCATACTACTATAGCCAATAGAAACGCATTGAATAACACATTCATATTAATGGCAAAAAAGACAGTCAAAATAAAGTCTCTCTCCTGTGTCTAAAACACTAAAGCTAAATCTGAGGAAATATCAATATTTTTTTGCACATTTTTAAACCCTTTTTTTTGATGACACAAAACTACTTCCTACATTTGTACGGGTCACCTTCAGAGTCCCGTGACACTTGTGGGGGTCGTAGAGGAACATGGAGAACACCATCATGTTTGTGAGAGCCTCCCCATTCCACAGTGGGGTCATATCAGTTTGTTTCAGACAGAGGTTGCAGCATTAGAATTATCGACTTCAGAGGAGGAGTCCCATTGGGGTTGTGGGGGTCGTAGAGCAAAACAGCCAAACCATTTGGACGCTACAGAATTTTTTTTGTGAAAAGACCTATTTATTTTCGGGTTGTCTCAAGGTCTGACAAACACCACTGTAGCACAGAAGGCCTATATAGGCAGATGCGGCTATTGACACACAAGGGTGTGTCAGTAGACTCTTAAGGCTGTTAAGCGATGCTGGGTCCTTGAAAAGCACTATATAAATACATTGTATTAATATTACCCTGAACAACCTATACATACAGAGTGCCTTCAGAAAGTATTCAGACCCCTTGACTTTGGCATTTTGTTACGTTACAGCCTTATCCTAAAAGGGATTAAATCAATGTTTTTCCTCATCAATCTAAACCCCCCATAATGACATCACAACATCACAATACTCCATAATGACATCACAATCGCCCATAATGACATCACAATACCTTATAATGACAAAGTGAAAAAATGTTTACAAAATGTACTAAAAATATAAAACAGAAATACTGTATTCACTATGACAGAGCTCCAGAGTTCCTCTGTGGAGAAGGACATACATCTCTGCAGTACTCCACCGAATCAGGTAGAGTGGCCAGACGGAAGCTACTCCTCACTAAAATGACACGACAGACCGCTTGGAGTTTGCCAAAAGGCACCTAAATATTCTCTGATCTAATGAAACCAAGAATAAACTCATTGGCCTGAATGCCAAGTGTCACATCTAGAGGAAACCTGGCACCATCCCTACAGTGAAGCATGGTGGTGGCAGCATCAGCGGCCGGGACTGGGAGACTAGTCAGGATCAAGAGAAAGCTGAACGGAGCAAAGTACAGTGAGATCCCTGATGAAATCCTGCTTCAGAACGCTCAGGACCTCAGACTGGGGTGAAGGTTCAACTTCCGGCAGGACAACGACCCTAAGCACACAGCCAAGACAAGCAGGAGTGGCTTCGGGACAACTCTCTGAATGTCTGTGAGTGCCAAGCAAGAGCCTGGACTTGAACCCGATAGAACATCTCTGGAGACCTGAAAATAGCTGTGCAGCAACGCTCCCCATCCAACCTGACAGAGCTTGAGAGGATCTGCAGAGAAGAATGGGAGAAACTCCCCAAATACAGGTGTGCCAAGCTTGTAGTGTCATGCCAAAGAGAATGACACTACAAGTATAAAGCACCTCAAATAAAAATCGGTATAAAGTCAAAACAATTATAATAATTGCCACTTTTAATTCAGAACCTAAACTATTTTTGCTCCTATCAATAAGACTGAAGTCCAAAACAAGTCAACAGTAACCCTCCCATTCACCTTTAGGCATTTCAACACTGCCTTCTAGTGGTGAAATTATGGACAGTGTCCCAAATATTCCCTGCATTACTATTTACCAGAGCTCAATGGGCCCTTGTAGTGCACTATATAGGGAATAGGGTGCCAATTGAGAAGCAACTGTCTGTGGTTAAGTCTATGGTCCTCAGGAGAACTGAAGAACCTTCTGCAGTCCATATTGGGCTCTGGTCTAAAGTAGTGCACTATATAAGGAATAAGGTGCCATTTGGGACACAGTCATAGCCTGGGCTGTTATTAACGGGTGTTCTAGGGTGGGCTGTTATTAACGGGTGTTCTAGGGTGGGCTGTTAATAACGGGTGTTCTAGGGTGGGCTGTTAATAACGGGTGTTCTAGGGTGGGCTGTTAATAACGGGTGTTCTAGGGTGGGCTGTTAATAACGGGTGTTCTAGGGTGGGCTGTTAATAACGGGTGTTCTAGGGTGGGCTGTTATTAACGGGTGTTCTAGGGTGGGCTGTTAATAACGGGTGTTCTAGGGTGGGCTGTTAATAACGGGTGTTCTAGGGTGGGCTGTTAATAACGGGTGTTCTAGGGTGGGCTGTTAATAACGGGTGTTCTAGGGTGGGCTGTTATTAACGGGTGTTCTAGGGTGGGCTGTTATTAACAGGTGTTCTAGGGTGGGCTGTTATTAACAGGTGTTTTACGGTGGGCTGTTATTAACAGGTGTTCTAGGGTGGGCTGCTATTAACAGGTGTTTTACGGTGGCCTGTTATTAACAGGTGTTCTAGGGTGGGCTGTTATTAACAGGTGTTCTAGGTTGGGCTGTTAATAACGGGTGTTCTAGGGTGGGCTGTTATTAACGGGTGTTCTAGGGTGGGCTGTTAATAACGGGTGTTCTAGGGTGGGCTGTTATTAACAGGTGTTCTAGGGTGGGCTGTTATTAACAGGTGTTCTAGGGTGGCCTGTTATTAACGGGTGTTCTAGGGTGGGCTGTTAATAACGGGTGTTCTAGGGTGGGCTGTTAATAACGGGTGTTCTAGGGTGGGCTGTTATTAACAGGTGTTCTAGGGTGGGCTGTTATTAACAGGTGTTCTAGGGTGGGCTGTTATTAACAGGTGTTTTACGGTGGCCTGTTATTAACAGGTGTTCTAGGGTGGGCTGTTAATAACGGGTGTTCTAGGGTGGGCTGTTATTAACAGGTGTTCTAGGGTGGGCTGTTATTAACAGGTGTTCTAGGGTGGGCTGTTAATAACGGGTGTTCTAGGGTGGGCTGATAATAACGGGTGTTCTAGGGTGGGCTGTTATTAACAGGTGTTTTACGGTGGCCTGTTATTAACAGGTGTTCTAGGGTGGGCTGTTATTAACGGGTGTTCTAGGGTGGGCTGTTAATAACGGGTGTTCTAGGGTGGGCTGTTAATAACGGGTGTTCTAGGGTGGGCTGTTAATAACGGGTGTTCTAGGGTGGGCTGTTAATAACAGGTGTTCTAGGGTGGGCTGTTAATAACAGGTGTTCTAGGGTGGGCTGTTATTAACAGGTGTTTTACGGTGGGCTGTTAATAACGGGTGTTCTAGGGTGGGCTGTTATTAACAGGTGTTCTAGGGTGGGCTGTTAATAACAGGTGTTCTAGGGTGGGCTGTTAATAACAGGTGTTCTAGGGTGGGCTGTTATTAACAGGTGTTCTAGGGTGGGCTGTTATTAACGGGTGTTCTAGGGTGGGCTGTTATTAACGGGTGTTCTAGGGTGGGCTGTTATTAACGGGTGTTCTAGGGTGGGCTGTTATTAACAGGTGTTCTAGGGTGGGCTGTTATTAACGGGTGTTCTAGGGTGGGCTGTTATTAACAGGTGTTTTACGGTGGCCTGTTATTAACAGGTGTTCTAGGGTGGGCTGTTAATAACGGGTGTTCTAGGGTGGGCTGTTAATAACAGGTGTTCTAGGGTGGGCTGTTATTAACAGGTGTTCTAGGGTGGGCTGTTATTAACAGGTGTTCTAGGGTGGGCTGTTATTAACGGGTGTTCTAGGGTGGGCTGTTATTAACGGGTGTTCTAGGGTGGGCTGTTATTAACGGGTGTTTTACGGTGGCCTGTTATTAACAGGTGTTTTACGGTGGCCTGTTATTAACAGGTGTTCTAGGGTGGGCTGTTATTAACGGGTGTTCTAGGGTGGGCTGTTAATAACGGGTGTTCTAGGGTGGGCTGTTATTAACGGGTGTTCTAGGGTGGGCTGTTATTAACAGGTGTTCTAGGGTGGGCTGTTATTAACAGGTGTTCTAGGGTGGCCTGTTATTAACGGGTGTTCTAGGGTGGGCTGTTAATAACGGGTGTTCTAGGGTGGGCTGTTAATAACGGGTGTTCTAGGGTGGGCTGTTATTAACAGGTGTTCTAGGGTGGGCTGTTATTAACAGGTGTTCTAGGGTGGGCTGTTATTAACAGGTGTTTTACGGTGGCCTGTTATTAACAGGTGTTCTAGGGTGGGCTGTTAATAACGGGTGTTCTAGGGTGGGCTGTTATTAACAGGTGTTCTAGGGTGGGCTGTTATTAACAGGTGTTCTAGGGTGGGCTGTTAATAACGGGTGTTCTAGGGTGGGCTGATAATAACGGGTGTTCTAGGGTGGGCTGTTATTAACAGGTGTTTTACGGTGGCCTGTTATTAACAGGTGTTCTAGGGTGGGCTGTTATTAACGGGTGTTCTAGGGTGGGCTGTTAATAACGGGTGTTCTAGGGTGGGCTGTTAATAACGGGTGTTCTAGGGTGGGCTGTTAATAACGGGTGTTCTAGGGTGGGCTGTTAATAACAGGTGTTCTAGGGTGGGCTGTTAATAACAGGTGTTCTAGGGTGGGCTGTTATTAACAGGTGTTTTACGGTGGGCTGTTAATAACGGGTGTTCTAGGGTGGGCTGTTATTAACAGGTGTTCTAGGGTGGGCTGTTAATAACAGGTGTTCTAGGGTGGGCTGTTAATAACAGGTGTTCTAGGGTGGGCTGTTATTAACAGGTGTTCTAGGGTGGGCTGTTATTAACGGGTGTTCTAGGGTGGGCTGTTATTAACGGGTGTTCTAGGGTGGGCTGTTATTAACGGGTGTTCTAGGGTGGGCTGTTATTAACAGGTGTTCTAGGGTGGGCTGTTATTAACGGGTGTTCTAGGGTGGGCTGTTATTAACAGGTGTTTTACGGTGGCCTGTTATTAACAGGTGTTCTAGGGTGGGCTGTTAATAACGGGTGTTCTAGGGTGGGCTGTTAATAACAGGTGTTCTAGGGTGGGCTGTTATTAACAGGTGTTCTAGGGTGGGCTGTTATTAACAGGTGTTCTAGGGTGGGCTGTTATTAACGGGTGTTCTAGGGTGGGCTGTTATTAACGGGTGTTCTAGGGTGGGCTGTTATTAACGGGTGTTTTACGGTGGCCTGTTATTAACAGGTGTTTTACGGTGGCCTGTTATTAACAGGTGTTCTAGGGTGGGCTGTTATTAACGGGTGTTCTAGGGTGGGCTGTTAATAACGGGTGTTCTAGGGTGGGCTGTTATTAACGGGTGTTTTACGGTGGGCTGTTATTAACAGGTGTTTTACGGTGGGCTGTTAATAACGGGTGTTCTAGGGTGGGCTGTTATTAACAGGTGTTCTAGGGTGGGCTGTTATTAACAGGTGTTCTAGGGTGGGCTGTTATTAACAGGTGTTCTAGGGTGGGCTGTTAATAACAGGTGTTCTAGGGTGGGCTGTTAATAACAGGTGTTCTAGGGTGGGCTGTTATTAACAGGTGTTCTAGGGTGGACTGTTATTAACAGGTGTTCTAGGGTGGGCTGTTAATAACAGGTGTTCTAGGGTGGGCTGTTATTAACAGGTGTTTTACGGTAGGCTGTTAATAACGGGTGTTCTAGGGTGGGCTGTTAATAACAGGTGTTTTACGGTGGGCTGTTAATAACAGGTGTTCTAGGGTGGGCTGTTAATAGCGGGTGTTTTACGGTGGGCTGTTATTAACAGGTGTTCTGTGGTGGGCTGTTAATAACAGGTGTTCTGTGGTGGGCTGTTATTAACAGGTGTTCTGTGGTGGGCTGTTATTAACAGGTGTTCTAGGGTGGGCTGTTATTAACAGGTGTTCTAGGGTGGGCTGTTATTAACAGGTGTTCTAGGGTGGGCTGTTATTAACAGGTGTTTTACGGTGGGCTGTTATTAACAGGTGTTCTAGGGTGGGCTGTTAATAACAGGTGTTCTAGGGTGGGCTGTTAATAACAGGTGTTCTAGGGTGGGCTGTTAATAACAGGTGTTCTGTGGTGGGCTGTTATTAACAGGTGTTTTACAGTGGGCTGTTAATAACAGGTGTTTTACAGTGGGCTGTTATTAACAGGTGTTTTACAGTGGGCTGTTATTAACAGGTGTTTTACAGTGGGCTGTTATTAACAGGTGTTTTACGGTGGGCTGTTATTAACAGGTGTTCTAGGGTGGGCTGTTAATAACAGGTGTTCTAGGGTGGGCTGTTATTAACAGGTGTTCTAGGGTGGGCTGTTATTAACAGGTGTTCTAGGGTGGGCTGTTATTAACAGGTGTTCTAGGGTGGGCTGTTATTAACAGGTGTTCTAGGGTGGGCTGTTATTAACAGGTGTTCTAGGGTGGGCTGTTAATAACAGGTGTTCTGTGGTGGGCTGTTATTAACAGGTGTTCTGTGGTGGGCTGTTATTAACAGGTGTTCTAGGGTGGGCTGTTAATAACAGGTGTTCTAGGGTGGGCTGTTATTAACAGGTGTTCTAGGGTGGGCTGTTAATAACAGGTGTTCTAGGGTGGGCTGTTAATAACAGGTGTTCTGTGGTGGGCTGTTATTAACAGGTGTTCTGTGGTGGGCTGTTATTAACAGGTGTTCTAGGGTGGGCTGTTATTAACAGGTGTTCCAGGGTGGGCTGTTAATAACAGGTGTTCTAGGGTGGGCTGTTAATAACAGGTTTTCTGTGGTGGGCTGTTATTAACAGGTGTTCTGTGGTGGGCTGTTATTAACAGGTGTTCTAGGGTGGGCTGTTATTAACAGGTGTTCTAGGGTGGGCTGTTAATAACAGGTGTTCTAGGGTGGGCTGTTATTAACTGGTGTTCTAGGGTGGGCTGTTAATAACGGGTGTTCTAGGGTGGGCTGTTATTAACAGGTGTTCTGTGGTGGGCTGTTATTAACAGGTGTTCTAGGGTGGGCTGTTATTAACAGGTGTTCTAGGGTGGGCTGTTAATAACAGGTGTTCTAGGGTGGGCTGTTATTAACAGGTGTTCTAGGGTGGGCTGTTATTAACAGGTGTTCTAGGGTGGGCTGTTATTAACAGGTGTTTTACGGTGGGCTGTTATTAACAGGTGTTCTGTGGTGGGCTGTTATTAACAGGTGTTCTAGGGTGGGCTGTTATTAACAGGTGTTCTAGGGTGGGCTGTTATTAACAGGTGTTCTAGGGTGGGCTGTTATTAACAGGTGTTCTAGGGTGGGCTGTTATTAACAGGTGTTCTAGGGTGGGCTGTTATTAACAGGTGTTCTAGGGTGGGCTGTTATTAACAGGTGTTCTAGGGTGGGCTGTTATTAACAGGTGTTCTAGGGTGGGCTGTTATTAACAGGTGTTCTAGGGTGGGCTGTTAATAACAGGTGTTCTGTGGTGGGCTGTTATTAACAGGTGTTCTAGGGTGGGCTGTTATTAACAGGTGTTCTGTGGTGGGCTGTTATTAACAGGTGTTCTGTGGTGGGCTGTTATTAACAGGTGTTCTGTGGTGGGCTGTTATTAACAGGTGTTCTACGGTGGGCTGTTATTAACAGGTGTTTTACGGTGGGCTGTTAATAACAGGTGTTCTAGGGTGGGCTGTTAATAACGGGTGTTTTACGGTGGGCTGTTATTAACAGGTGTTCTATGGTGGGCTGTTAATAACAGGTGTTCTGTGGTGGGCTGTTATTAACAGGTGTTCTGTGGTGGGCTGTTATTAACAGGTGTTCTAGGGTGGGCTGTTATTAACAGGTATTCTAGGGTGGGCTGTTAATAACAGGTGTTCTAGGGTGGGCTGTTAATAACAGGTGTTCTGTGGTGGGCTGTTATTAACAGGTGTTTTACAGTGGGCTGTTAATAACAGGTGTTTTACAGTGGGCTGTTATTAACAGGTGTTTTACAGTGGGCTGTTATTAACAGGTGTTTTACAGTGGGCTGTTATTAACAGGTGTTTTACAGTGGGCTGTTATTAACAGGTGTTTTACGGTGGGCTGTTATTAACAGGTGTTCTAGGGTGGGCTGTTAATAACAGGTGTTCTAGGGTGGGCTGTTATTAACAGGTGTTCTAGGGTGGGCTGTTATTAACAGGTGTTCTAGGGTGGGCTGTTATTAACAGGTGTTCTAGGGTGGGCTGTTATTAACAGGTGTTCTAGGGTGGGCTGTTATTAACAGGTGTTCTAGGGTGGGCTGTTAATAACAGGTGTTCTGTGGTGGGCTGTTATTAACAGGTGTTCTGTGGTGGGCTGTTATTAACAGGTGTTCTAGGGTGGGCTGTTAATAACAGGTGTTCTAGGGTGGGCTGTTATTAACAGGTGTTCTAGGGTGGGCTGTTAATAACAGGTGTTCTAGGGTGGGCTGTTAATAACAGGTGTTCTGTGGTGGGCTGTTATTAACAGGTGTTCTGTGGTGGGCTGTTATTAACAGGTGTTCTAGGGTGGGCTGTTATTAACAGGTGTTCTAGGGTGGGCTGTTAATAACAGGTGTTCTAGGGTGGGCTGTTAATAACAGGTGTTCTGTGGTGGGCTGTTATTAACAGGTGTTCTGTGGTGGGCTGTTATTAACAGGTGTTCTAGGGTGGGCTGTTATTAACAGGTGTTCTAGGGTGGGCTGTTAATAACAGGTGTTCTAGGGTGGGCTGTTATTAACTGGTGTTCTAGGGTGGCTGTTAATAACGGGTGTTCTAGGGTGGGCTGTTATTAACAGGTGTTCTGTGGTGGGCTGTTATTAACAGGTGTTCTAGGGTGGGCTGTTAATAACAGGTGTTCTAGGGTGGGCTGTTATTAACAGGTGTTCTAGGGTGGGCTGTTAATAACAGGTGTTCTAGGGTGGGCTGTTATTAACAGGTGTTCTAGGGTGGGCTGTTATTAACAGGTGTTTTACGGTGGGCTGTTATTAACAGGTGTTCTGTGGTGGGCTGTTATTAACAGGTGTTCTAGGGTGGGCTGTTATTAACAGGTGTTCTAGGGTGGGCTGTTAATAACAGGTGTTCTGTGGTGGGCTGTTATTAACAGGTGTTCTAGGGTGGGCTGTTATTAACAGGTGTTCTGTGGTGGGCTGTTATTAACAGGTGTTCTGTGGTGGGCTGTTATTAACAGGTGTTCTGTGGTGGGCTGTTATTAACAGGTGTTCTGTGGTGGGCTGTTATTAACAGGTGTTCTGTGGTGGGCTGTTATTAACAGGTGTTCTACGGTGGGCTGTTATTAACAGGTGTTCTGTGGTGGGCTGTTATTAACAGGTGTTCTACGGTGGGCTGTTATTAACAGGTGTTCTAGAGTGGGCTGTTAATAACGGGTGTTTTACGGTGGGCTGTTATTAACAGGTGTTCTGTGGTGGGCTGTTATTAACAGGTGTTCTAGGGTGGGCTGTTATTAACAGGTGGTCTGTGGTATTATAGTGCGCTCCAACATTACTGGGACAGATTATTTTGTGTCCAATAGAGGTTAATGGTAAATAACATATTGTGTCATGACTTTTTTACTTTTATTGTAAATAAGAATAGAATGTTTCTGAACACTTCCACATTAATCTGGGGGCTACCATGGTTATGGATAATCCTGAATGAATCGTGAGAAAGTTGCTTGTTGTTATAAAATGCTAACCTCCCCTGTTATTGTAATGGTGAGAGGTTAGCATGTCTTGGGGGTATGATATATAATGCTAACCTCCCCTGTTATTGTAATGGTGAGAGGATAGCATGTCTTGGGGGTACGATATATAATGCTAACCTCCCCTGTTATTGTAATGGTGAGAGGTTAGCATGTCTTAGGGGTACGATATAAAATGCCTAACCTCCCCTGTTATTGTAATGGTGAGAGGTTAGCATGTCTTAGGGGTATGATATAAAATGCTAACCACTCCCTGTTATTGTAATATAGAGAGAATAGCATGTCTTGGAGGTATGATATAAAATGCTAAACTTCCCTGTTATTGTAATGTTGAGAGGTTAGCATGTTTTAGGGGTTCGAATATTTGTGAGTCTAACTTTCTCATGCATCATTATTGACGATTCATTCAGGATTATCCATAATCACAGTAGCTTCCACATGAATGTATTAGTGTTCTATTCTACATTATATTATATGTACAAAAGGTGCTTTAGTTTCTAAACAGTTCACCCAATATGGATGACAGTCTGCACTTTAACCTCATATTCATTGTGTCTTTTCAAATCCAAAGTGATGGAGTACAGAGCCTAAACAAATTGTCACTGTCCCAATACTTCTGTGTTTTTTCTGTTATATTGTGTTTTTATGTGACGTTCTTCTCTAGGAGGTTGAAGATGATTTATCTTACAGGCAACACTCCCCTCGGTCATCTCACAGCTGTGAACTCAACACAGAAACAATACCACTTAAAACAATGAGCCCCGTAGAGCCCACAGACAGACTCTCAGTAACTGTAGCAAGACCAGCTCACCTGGGATGTCAGGAAGCTAGAGAGCAGCTGTTGCTCCTCCAACATACCTACAACCTGTTCCTGCTAGTCTAGTCTGGAGACAGGCTGACAAGTGTCCTGGGGGGAGCCCCTGTGTTTCTCACAGAGAGTGTGTGTGAAAGAGACAGACAGTAACTGATGGCAGCAGCAGTAGGATGTACATAATGTTTCTGCCACCATCTCTTATGACCAAAAAGAGCTTCTGGACATCAGGACAGGGATTACTCGCCTTGTGCTGGACGAAGATTTTTAACGAAGGATTTACTTCAGACAAATCCCTGTGATTTGCATGAAGAAGATACAGAGATATCGGGGTCGTAGGTCGGGGTGCCTTGTAAGGATCCGACTGCAAGTGGGTAATCTGCCTCTACCATCAGTCTTATTAGCCAACGTACAATCATTGGATAACAAAATGGAGGAGCTATGATCACGAATATCCTACCAACAGGACATTACAAACTGTAATATCTTATGTTTCACCGAGTCATGGCTGAACGATGACATGGATAGCTGGCTGGGTTTACGCTGCGTCGGAAAGAAAAGCTGCCTCCGGTAAGACAAGGGGTGGCGGTCTATGTATATTTGTAAACAGCTGGTGCACGAAATCTAATATTAATGAAGTAATGCGTACGGCCCAGTACATCACTGGGGCCAAGCTTCCTGCCATCCAGGACCTCTCTACCAGGCAGTGTCAGAGGAAGGCCCTAAAATTTGTCAAAGACTCCAGCCACCCTAGTAATAGACTTCTCTCTGTTACCACACGGCAAGCGGTACCAAGCACCAAGTCTAGGTACAAAAGGCTTCTTAACAGCTTCTACCCCCAAGCCACAAGACTCCTGAACATCTAATCAAATGGCTACCCGGGCTATTTGCATGGGAAATGGACAGCTCATGGTGCTGAAAGTCAGAAAATTCCATAATTTCAACTGTTTTCATTTTAATTTGACTTTACTATCAACAAGAGGGCTTTCTATAGTCAAGTGGAAGACAATTCTAACATTCTTCAAAAAGGAACAGGTTTCAATTGCAAATTTTACAAGATACATTTATCTGCAACAGAGCTAAACTTAATCTTCTTGTTTTAGTTCAAACAAAAGAGGCACTGTCATCCTTCTAAACAAAAACGCCCCAGTCATATCTGACCTCGCCCCAGTCATATCTGACCACGCCCCAGTCATATCTGACCACGCCCCAGTCACATCTGACCTCGCCCCAGTCACATCTGACCTCGCCCCAGTCACATCTGACCACGCCCCAGTCACATCTGACCACGCCCCAGTCATATCTGACCACGCCCCAGTCATATCTGACCACGCCCCAGTCATATCTGACCACGCCCCAGTCATATCTGACCACGCCCCAGTCATATCTGACCACGCCCCAGTCATATCTGACCACGCCCCAGTCATATCTGACCACGCCCCAGTCATATCTGACCACGCCCCAGTCATATCTGACCTCGCCCCAGTCATATCTGACCACGCCCCAGTCATATCTGACCACGCCCCAGTCATATCTGACCTCGCCCCAGTCATATCTGACCTCGCCCCAGTCATATCTGACCTCGCCCCAGTCATATCTGACCACGCCCCAGTCATCTGACCACGCCCCAGTCATCTGACCACGCCCCAGTCATCTGACCACGCCCCAGTCATATCTGACCACGCCCCAGTCATATCTGACCACGCCCCAGTCATATCTGACCTCGCCCCAGTCATATCTGACCACGCCCCAGTCATATCTGACCACGCCCCAGTCATCTGACCACGCCCCAGTCATATCTGACCTCGCCCCAGTCATATCTGACCACGCCCCAGTCATATCTGACCACGCCCCAGTCATATCTGACCACGCCCCAGTCATATCTGACCACGCCCCAGTCATATCTGACCTCTTCCGAGTGTAGATAGATCTGGATCTCGGCACAACAACCCACAACAAGCGTTTTAACTACTTTCCAGATAATATCAGTCCAAAATACCACATTTCCAGTATGCTACAAAACCAACTTTGGCTAATATGCTACCGTATCTATTTATGTAGCAAGTTAAAAACTAATGTTAGCTTGCTAGCAGCTAGGAGGACATCATGTCAGTGGAGGAGTGGGTGGCTGTCCTCTTATCGTTTTTCATTGGCTACAGCAAGAGATGTACGTGCCATTTGGTTAGCTAGCAATAAATGGCCATCACTATGCTGAACGACTTATCCAGTTAGCATCTCTCGCATTTGCAAATTCACTCTGGCTAGCGATCTACTCCGATTTCAGAGCACTCTTCAGAGATAGTAAATTCATCAGTTATTTTGCACTAACAAGCAAGACTCGGCGAAGAAGGAAAGAAATTCCACAAATTAGCTTAAGACACACCTGTTAATTGAAATGCAATCCAGGTGACTATCTCATGAAGCTGGTTGAGAGAATGCCAAGAATGTGCAAAGCAGTGTGTCCCACCACCCGCCAACCCCTCTTTTTACGCTTCTGCTACTCTCTGTTCATCATATATGCACAGTCACTTTAACGATATCTACATGTACATACTACCTCAATAAGCCTGACTAACAGGTGTCTGTATGTAGCCTTGCTACTCTTTTTTCAAATGTCTTTTTACTGTTGTTTTATTTCTTTACTTACACACACACACACCTTTTTTGGGCACTATTGGTTAGAGCGTGTAATTAAGCATTTCACTGTAAGGTTTACACCTGTGGTATTCGGCGCACGTGACAAATAAACTTTGATTTGGAGGCTATTTGGGGGCTATTTGAAGAATCTCAAATATAAAATATATTTTGATTTCTTTAACACTTTTTTGTTACCTACATGATTCTGTGTGTTATTTCATAGTTTTAATGTCTTCACTATTATTCTACAATGTAGAAAATAAAAATAAAAGAAAAACCCTTGAATATGTAGGTGTTCTAAAACTTTTGACCGGTAGTGTATTAGTCAATTTGTCCTAATTAATCTTGTCCCCTAAAATGGGGGGACTACGTACCAAAAGTGCTGTAATTTCGAAACAATTGGGAATCGCCTGCTCGTCTTTCTGCAACTTGCCTGCCAATGCATGCGTTGTCCCAACCAAGCACCCAAGCTAACGGGCTAAAGTTGGCTAGCTTGCTGGCTAGCTACTTCCAGACACAAATGAGAGAACAGCTAACTGTTTGCATGTTATCTAGAGTGCTGGTGACTAACTGTGCTCCTGTCAATAATTACCCTAACAATAATGTGCTGCTGTCAATAATTACCCTAACTAGTCAAAAGTGTAGTATTTTCTCCCATATTCCTAGCACATAGTGATTACACCAAGCTTGTGACTCTAGAAACTTGGACGCATTTGCTGTTTGTTTTGGTTGTGTTTCAGATAATTTTGTGCCCAATAAAAATGAACACTAAATAATGTAGTGTTTCATTTTGGAGTCACTTACTGTAAATAATAATGTTTCTAAACACTTTCATAATAATGTGGATGCTACCATGATTACCGATAGTCCTGAATGAATCGGGAATAATGATGAGTGAGAAAGTTAAAGTCATAAATATCAGATCCTGAGGTTTTCGTCAAAGATCTCTGTTGATCTTTCCCTCGATCCTGACTAGTCTCTCAGTCCCTGCCGCTGAAGAAAAACATCCCCACAGCATGCTGTTGCCACCACCATGCTTCACTGTACGGATGGTGCCAGGTTTCTTCCCGACGTGCCGGTTGGAATTCAGGCCAGAGTTCAATCTTGGTTTCATCAGAACAGACAATCTTGTTTCTCATGGTGTGAGAGTATTTAGGTGCCTTTTGGCAAATTCCAAGCAGGCTTTCATGTGCCTTTTACTGAGGAGTGGCTTCTGTCTGGCCAATCTGCCATAAAGGCCTGATTGGTGGAGTGCTGCAGAGATGGGAGAACCTTCAGAAGGACAACCATCTCCACAGAGGAACTCTGGAGCTCTGTCAGAGGGACCATCGGGTTCTTGGTCACCTCTCTGACTAAGGCCCTACTCCGATTACTCAGTTTGGGAGGGCAGCCAGCTCTAGGAAGAGTCTTGGTGGTTCCAAACTTCTTCCATTTAAGAATGATGGAGGGCAGTGTGTTCTTGAGGACCTTCAATGCTGCAGACATTGTTTGGTACCCTTCCACAGATCTGTGCCTCGACACAATCCTGTCTTGGAGCTCTACGGACAATTCCTTCCACCTCATGGCTTGGTTTTTGCTCAGACATGTACTGTCAACTGTGGGACCTTATATAGACAGGTGTGTGCCTTTCCAAATCATGTCCAATCAATTGAATTTACAACCGTTGGACTCCAATCAAGTTGTAGAAACATCAAGGATGATCCATGGAAACAGTATGCATCTGAGCTCAATTTCGAGTCTCCTAGAAAAGGGTCTGAATACAGTATGTTTTTTATTTATCATAAACATTTCTAATAACCTGTTTTAGCTTTGTCATTATGAGGTTGTGTGAGTAGATCGATGAGGATCTTTATTTAATCAATTTAAGAATAAGGCTGTTACGAAACAAAATGTGGAAAAAGTCAAGGGGTCTGTATACTTTCCGAATGCACTGTATATAAACAGAAACACAGGTTAACATGTATGCACAAAAACACAGATTACCATGTATAAACAGAAACACAGGTTAACATGTATAAACAGAAACACATGTTAACATGTATAAACAGAAACACATGTTAACAGAAACACATGTTAACACATATAAACAGAAACACATGTTAACATGTATAAACAGAAACACAGGTTAACATGTATAAACAGAAACACATGTTAACACATATAAACAGAAACACATGTTAACATGTATAAACAGAAACACAGGTTAACAGAAACACATGTTAACATGTATAAACAGAAACACATGTTAACATGTATAAACAGAAACACATGTTAACATGTATAAACAGAAACACAGGTTAACAGAAACACAGGTTAACATGTATAAACAGATATTTACTTACATGGTACAGACACGTTCTAGGAAGCTGCTGACCAGACTCTCATGTTTACTACAGAGATCCTTCTGGAACTGATTCTTCATCCAGTCCTCTATGTTACAGACCTTGACCCTGGAGCTGTGCCAGGTGACAGCCAGATAGCGCAGCGACGATCCTAACACATAGTTCTCTCTCCTCAGCTCAGAGGGGGAGTGGAACAAGAGCAGTGACCACAGTCTGGGGTCCAGGTAGACCTCTCTGAGCCGATGGCAGGTCAGGGAGAAAGACCTACAACTGTCTTTATCCAGGTAGGAGAGGAGGTGGAGGAGACACTCCTGGTTCAACTGGGTGATGGTGAGGTCCGTAGTGGGCTGGATGAGCTTGGTGGTGCTGGCGTCCATGGTGTAACGGGGAGACAGACACAGAAAGACTGGCTGACCAGGCTCCGATGGACAGAGAGAGGCCTCGTCTGATCCTCGGGTCCCCAAAGCTTACCACTGACCAGCTGCCTCCAGGCTACAATGAGGCAGCAGCAAATTGACTGTATTGTCATGCCTGGATATATGATGCCTTCTCAGCACAGGCTGAGAGCTTGGAGCAGGGTGGGGGGCTCGAGGGTAACACAGTTGCTGCTGGACATATAAGGCTGTGGAATGGAGGTTATTTTGGGAGGTGGAGGCCAACTGTTTGGTGGAGCTGTCAGAGAGCGAAGTGTTAGAGCTAAGACACACACTCCCTCTGTGAGAGACAGACACACACGCACACAAACCCCTCTCCCCCATCTGTCAACCTGTTTCCTCCACAGGTTCTGGCTCTCTGGACAGGGACAGATGTTTACACTAGCGTAGAGGCCCAGAATCTCAAATACATACAATCGCCTGAACATACACCTTAAATATAAACATTATGTTCACTGGACATGCTACCTTGTCCTGGACCTGCTGTTTTAGACTCTCTCTCTACCGCACCTGCTGTCTCTAACTCTGAATGATCGGCTATGAAAAGCCAACTGACTCCTGAGGTGCTGACCTGTTGCACCCTCTACAACCACTGTGATTTGACCCTGCTGGTCATCTCTGAAGGTTTGAACATCTTGGCCATGTTCTGTTATAATCTCCACCCGGCACAACCAGAAGAGGACTGGCCACCCCTCAGAGTCTGGTTCCTCTCTAGGTTTCTTCCTAGGGAGTTTTTCCTAGCCAGTGTGCTTCTACATCTGCATTGCTTGCCGTTTGGGGTTTTAGGCTGGGTTTCTGTACAGCACTTTGAGACATCAGCTGATGTAAAAAGGGCTTCATAAATACATTTTATTTATTGATTGAAACATACATCAGCCTGAACATATACACTACCAGTCAACAGTTTGGACACCTACTCATTCAAGGGTTTTCTTTCTTTTTAACTATTTTCTACATTGCAGAACAATAGTGAAGACAACTATGAAATCACACATATGGAATCATGTAGTAACCAAAAAAGTGTTAAACAAATCAAAAATATATTTTATATTCGAGGTTCTTCAAATAGCCATCCTTTGCCTTGATGACGGCTTTGCACACTTGGTCCTGTGATCACACATAGGTTACGTTACCTGCTTGTAAATGTGTGCCAAATGTTTTATAGTATTTCTGATTAACTCCCTATTATTTTCTTTACAGAAAACCACAGAACCACCACTGCAATACAGGCCTACACTTAGCACCTTTTCATCCATCTACAAACAGGATTATTCCACTGTCACCATAGGGTAACCCTTTTTGGTTCCAGGTAGAACCCTTTTTGGCTCCAGGTAGAATCCCTTCTGTTTCCAGGTAGAACCCGGTTTGGCTCCAGGTAGAACCCTTTTTGGTTCCAGGTAGAACCCTTTTTGGCTCCAGGTAGAATCCCTTCTGTTTCCAGGTAGAACCCGGTTTGGCTCCAGGTAGAACCCTTTTTGGTTCCAGGTAGAACCCGTTTTGGCTCCAGGTAGAATCCCTTCTGTTTCCAGGTAGAACCGTTTGGCTCCAGGTAGAACCCTTTTTGGTTCCAGGTAGAACCCGTTTTGGCTCCAGGTAGAATCCCTTCTGTTTCCAGGTAGAACCCTGTTTGGCTCCAGGTAGAACCCGTTTTGGCTCCAGGTAGAACCCGTTTTGGCTCCAGGTAGAACCCGTTTTGGCTCCAGGTAGAATCCCTTCTGTTTCTAGGTAGAACCCTTTTTGGCTCCAGGTAGAACCCCTTCTGTTTCTAGGTAGAACCCTTTTGGGCTCCATTCCACAGAGGGTTCTACATGGATCCAAAAGGATTTCTACCTGGAACCAAAAAGTGTTCTCCTTTGGTGACAGCCGAAGAACCCTGTTGGAAGGCCCTGGACCGACCATGAGGACCTGGACCGACCATGAGGCATTGGACCATGCTGCACTGAGCTGGGATGGGCACAGAGGTATGTATGTAGTCCTTTTCAGTGTGGCGGAAAATTAATTGAACAGGAGAACAGGATGTGGTTGGTTGAGGAGGGAGAGTGGTGGGTTGAACAGGATGTGGTTGGTTGAGGAGGGAGAGCGCCGGGGGGGGAGAGAATGATTTTAGGTCTTCAATTGAAGTTCTCTTTTCCCTCCTTCAGGGAGAAGGAGAAATACACCCACAGCTCCAGTGTTAATGTGTAGACCTAGTGACAGTGGAGAAATACACCCACAGCTCCAGTGTTAATGTGTAGACCTAATGACAGTGGAGAAATACACCCACAGCTCCAGTGTTAATGTGTAGACCTAATGACAGTGGAGAAATACACCCACAGCTCCAGTGTTAATGTGTAGACCTAGTGACAGTGCAGAAATACACCCACAGCTCCAGTGTTAATGTGTAGACCTAGTGACAGTGGAGAAATACACCCACAGCTCCAGTGTTAATGTGTAGACCTAGTGACAGTGGAGAAATACACCCACAGCTCCAGTGTTAATGTGTAGACCTAATGACAGTGGAGAAATAGACCCACAGCTCCAGTGTTAATGTGTAGACCTAGTGACAGTGCAGAAATACACCCACAGCTCCAGTGTTAATGTGTAGACCTAATGACAGTGGAGAAATACACCCATAGCTCCAGTGTTAATGTGTAGACCTAATGACAGTGGAGAAATACACCCACAGCTCCAGTGTTAATGTGTAGACCTAATGACAGTGGAGAAATACACCCACAGCTCCAGTGTTAATGTGTAGACCTAATGACAGTGGAGAAATACACCCATAGCTCCAGTGTTAATGTGTAGACCTAATGACAGTGGAGAAATACACCCACAGCTCCAGTGTTAATGTGTAGACCTAATGACAGTGGAGAAATACACCCACAGCTCCAGTGTTAATGTGTAGACCTAGTGACAGTGCAGAAATACACCCACAGCTCCAGTGTTAATGTGTAGACCTAGTGACAGTGGAGAAATACACCCACAGCTCCAGCACACAATGGCATGTAGGGGTGTAGTAGGCAAGTCAGTTAAGGACAAATTCTAATTGACAATGACGGCTTACCGGGGCCCAAACCTAACAACGCTGGGCGCCGTCCTATGGGACTCCCAATCACGGCCGGTTGCAATACAACCTGGAACCGAACCAGGGTCTGTAGTGAAGCCTCTAGCACTGAGATGCAGTGCCTTAGACCGCTGCGCCACTCGGGAGCCCTACATGTAAATTACTATGTAAAATATGTATATATATATATATATATGCAACATTTACAATTGAATTCATCAATGAAATAAATACTAAACACATCTAATTAAGTTATTTTACAATAGTCTACTCCCCTATCGACACAATATTACCTACGTGCTTTCAACAAATACGTTATCAAGAGAAATGTATTCTTTTTTAAATAAACCAAGTTTTCCTCATCAATAAATATTTCCTAACAAATTCCCAATTTAATATAGCCTACTTACTCCTTAAATCGGATCAAGGACATCGTGGTAATTATTTTAATCGTCTAAGGAAACTATCTGGGGATAACACTCTCGAAAATCGCTTCTGCTGCTTGTAAAAACGACCCTAAAACTATAATCCTTAACCATTTTGATTGAGGTAGGGACATCCCAAGGATCCCGAATAGCACTGCGAAAGCCTATGGGACTCCTCTATCCGACTGAAAGCCACGGACTCTTACTGTCTGTTTCGGCTACTGGGAACACAGTCTGATTGGCTAACAACATTTAGATCTGTATAGGGGGAGTTAAGATGACATACCATGACGTGTTGAGGGAAAGACAGATTACCTACAGATTGGACAGTCTTTTTTAGGCCTTTAGAGATAACAGGAAATACACAAGCCGTAGACTACACTAAAGCTCAACGTGGCTACGTAGGAATGTCGACCTGCACGGGGAAAACATTTAACGTTTTATTAATACGGATATCAACTACGCACCTTATGACTCATTAACACGTCAGTACAGGATTGGTACTGTATGACACGGTAGTTACAGTGAGACATGTAGGCGTCATGTAGGCGTCATGTAGGCGTCAGTACAGGATTGGTACTGTATGACACGGTAGTTACAGTGAGACATGTAGGCGTCATGTAGGCGTCATGTAGGCGTCAGTACAGGATTGGTACTGTATGACACGGTAGTTACAGTGAGACATGTAGGCGTCATGTAGGCGTCAGTACAGGATTGGTACTGTATGACACGGTAGTTACAGTGAGACATGTAGGCGTCATGTAGGCGTCATGTAGGCGTCAGTACAGGATTGGTACTGTATGACACGGTAGTTACAGTGAGACATGTAGGCGTCATGTAGGCGTCATGTAGGCGTCAGTACAGGATTGGTACTGTATGACACGGTAGTTACAGTGAGACATGTAGGCGTCATGTAGGCGTCATGTAGGCGTCAGTACAGGATTGGTACTGTATGACACGGTAGTTACAGTGAGACATGTAGGCGTCATGTAGGCGTCAGTACAGGATTGGTACTGTATGACACGGTAGTTACAGTGAGACATGTAGGCGTCATGTAGGCGTCATGTAGGCGTCAGTACAGGATTGGTACTGTATGACACGGTAGTTACAGTGAGACATGTAGGCGTCATGTAGGCGTCATGTAGGCGTCAGTACAGGATTGGTACTGTATGACACGGTAGTTACAGTGAGACATGTAGGCGTCATGTAGGCGTCATGTAGGCGTCAGTACAGGATTGGTACTGTATGACACGGTAGTTACAGTGAGACATGTAGGCGTCATGTAGGCGTCATGTAGGCGTCAGTACAGGATTGGTACTGTATGACACGGTAGTTACAGTGAGACATGTAGGCGTCATGTAGGCGTCAGTACAGGATTGGTACTGTATGACACGGTAGTTACAGTGAGACATGTAGGCGTCATGTAGGCGTCATGTAGGCGTCAGTACAGGATTGGTACTGTATGACACGGTAGTTACAGTGAGACATGTAGGCGTCATGTAGGCGTCATGTAGGCGTCAGTACAGGATTGGTACTGTATGACACGGTAGTTACAGTGAGACATGTAGGCGTCATGTAGGCGTCATGTAGGCGTCAGTACAGGATTGGTACTGTATGACACGGTAGTTACAGTGAGACATGTAGGCGTCATGTAGGCGTCATGTAGGCGTCAGTACAGGATTGGTACTGTATGACACGGTAGTTACAGTGAGACTGCGACCATTACAGTAGTGAGTCACTGAGTCACTTTGTAACCTGGACCATTACAGTAGTGAGTCACTTTGTAACCTGGACCATTACAGTAGTGAGTCACTGAGCCACTTTGTAACCTGGACCATTACAGTAGTGAGTCACTTTGTAACCTGGACCATTACAGTAGTGAGTCACTTTGTAACCTGGACCATTACAGTAGTGAGTCACTGAGCCACTTTGTAACCTGGACCATTACAGTAGTGAGTTCTTGTGCAGCTTGTTGTTTGCTCTTTGCATGCACATATATCACTGTATCATCTGCATACATTTGAACTTCAGACCCAGTACAGACAGAAGGCAGATCATTAATGTACAGGCTGAACAGGAGGGGCCCCAGTATTGACACTTGGGGCATGCCCATATAATAGCGTGGGCGACAGCTCATTGCTCACTCTGACACACCGAGTTCTGTCTTCAAGGTATGATTTCATCAATCTCAAGGCATCGGGGGAAAAGATAACTTGGGACAATTTTGTGATGAGAATCGCATGGTTAACAGTATCAAAAGCCTTCCTTAGGTCCAGAAACACAGCCCCAACAACAACTTTGTCCATCTTGGACTTCACATTTTCTAGAAGAAAGCAGTTGGCCGTTTCTGTGGAGTGTATCGCTCTGAAGCCAAACTGCATGGAGTGTAATGTGAAGGGGCTGTTGTTGAGGTGGGCAATCAGTTGTTCTGTTACACACTTTTCAACAACCTTTGACACCACAGGTAGTATACTAATGGGCCTGTAGTTACTCACGTCAGCAGGGTCGCCCGATTTAAAGATGGCCATCTTCCATACCCTTGGAAACACCCAGAGACCAATAGATGTGTTGGTGACTTTAGTAATGGGGCCAATGAGTGACTCTTTGTAGTTTTTAAGAAAGGTAAAGTCCAGCACAAACACATCTTTGGCTTTAGAGTTCTTTACTGAGCTAATCACCTTGTTCACCTTTGACTCAGAAGCCTCCCTTATGATGAAGACCGGTTGAGCATCATTCACTAGCACTGAGCCCAACAAACCAGTGGAGGGGTTCTGTGTCAGTACCCTGAGAGTCAATAAAGTAGGAATTGAAGGCTATTGCTATTTCGACTGCATCCTGTGCGAGATTGTTATTCACCATGATTTCTAGTCTTTTTGCAGTGTTACTATGGTCTTTCCCTGTTAACTTTTTTAGATTCTCCCAGATCAGTTGAGAATTTCCATTTGCTTCACCAATTATGTTAATAAAAAAAGTTTGCCTTGGCCTGTCTGATTTCTTTCATCACCTTATTTCTCAACATGGTAAACCTACGTCTGTCATGCTCTAATTTGGATCTTAGGGCTATTTATAGAGCATAATCTCGTTCTTTCATCAATTTCCAGATTTCTCCATTTAGCCAAGAAAGAGTGCTCTTCTGGCCAGGTTTGGATTTGATTTTCTTTAGGAAACCATTTATTGTGGTCTGGATTGTGGATAGAAAAACCTGACTATCAGCTTCCACGTCTGTATAGGACAAGAGATCATTCCAGTTCATTCCCTTAATTGTGTTTTCAAAATATAGTTTAATTCACTCTTAGGTATTCTGAGTTGATCCGGCTTTCTAACAGTAGAGAGGTTAAACCTGCTCTTAGACAGCTTTCTGGCTATAAGTGTCAGATTATGATCAGACAGCCCAGTAACCATATTGAATGATTTAGTCACCCTCTCTGGTTTATTACTGAACACCAAATCAATCTGTTTTAGAGCAACAAGTCACCCTGGTTGGCCCTTTAACTAGCTGTGTAATGTCAAAGGTATTAGTGATCCTTTTGAGGGTTTTCCTACAAGACTTGTCCTCATAATTCATGTTAAAATATCCCATTAAGATGACCTCTTTCCCAAACTCACATTCCCTAAGCAAGTTATCAACTGATCAAAAAACACTTTTGGTGGAAGGTGGCCTATACATTCCAATAAGGGTAAAAGACATTTGGGGAGACAGTAATGTTTAGGCCAATACATTCTAGTTCATTATCACATGACCACTCAATTAGTTTACATCGGATATGTTCTTTAATGTAAATCACACCCCCTCTTCCTTCAATCCTGTCTCTCCTGAAAACCTGGTAGCCAGGCACAACCAAAGCAGCTGTCGTGTCTTTGGCTATGCCGGATTAAATGATATGACATGCTATTCTATAAAATCATTTCTCTGTAATTAATATTACCTGATTGAGCTAATCATGTAAATGTAATTAACTAGAGAGTCGGGCACCACAAAATAATATTTATAGAGCTGTTATCTTCCGAATAAACTCTTAATGACCTAGTAATATTTTACATCAATAGCAGTCAATATCAATCACCTTAATTCAGTCTCATCTGAAAGTTGTACATTCTTGGTTATTTGCACAAACCCTGGCTAACAAGTTGTATCAGTAATACAAAATTGGGTTTAATTATTTATTTACTAAATACCTAACTAATCACACGAAATTACACATACACATAATTAATAACTTGATTACAAATGACATCATAAAGGAAAGCGTCCCTAGCAGGCGGAACAGATATGACAGCTTGTTACACAAAAGAAAAGGGGCGGGGTGAGTGAAAGAGCGGGAAGACTGAGGAACAAAGCTGAAGCTGTGCTATCGTAAATACAGTACCTGATGCATGACTGACCAGTACCAGCCCATGTCCCTTCACAGGGGTGAGCCACTGATTGAGCAGAGCCCTACCTTATGAAAACCCAATTCTCACATTTTAGAAGCTAAAATCACATTTCACCACATCACGAATAATTTCATATTCAAACATTTAAATTGAACAACAATTCCATGTGAATCCGATAACTGATGTGTAGACTTTCCACTGTAGAGTTTATGTCATCTTATCATTGATGAGAATGTCTCAGATGACAACCGAACTGACATCTTCATTAAGTACCACCGCATATGTTCCATTGTTCGGATTACCAGAATATAGTTCATTTCCCCCCACATTCTGATGTTTCCAGAATCTCTATGTTAACCAAGGGGTTTGCAAATGTAACATCAGTAGGGTAGAGAGGAAAAAGGGGGGAAGAGGTATTTATGACTGTCATAAACCTACGCCCAGGCCAATGTCATGACACAGCATATGGAGAGTTTTTATGGAGCAGTGTCTCGGAGAGGCAGAGGAAGTCAAGATTGGAGTCAGTGAGAAGATGTTGAATTTGATCACTTTTTGGAATGACACTACGAAATGTTCAAGTGCCCCCCCTAGTAGTCCCTTGGGCTTAGCTCTTGGGTCCCAGATGACTCCAGAGTGATTGACACATTGAAAAAAGTTCTATTTGTGTTTTCTGACGGCTGGGTTTAGGCCGTTTTGTTTAGTTTTGATTAGGGGCAGTTCGGTAGCGTAATTAACTATCCCTCCCGCCTGCACTGGATTCTGGGAACTAATTAAAACAGCTTGCGTACCAGAAGCAGAGACACGGATCGCATATAAAGACTTGGGTATGTTTGAAGAGTCAAAATATTTCCTGGAGCCGGGTGAGTCGAGAGAAACCAAACCATAGCACTCACCCACTTCCACAGCGGCCGACGATCAGTAGACGAGGCCATCCACTGCTTTCCACTCCTGTGAGTATCGCTGGCTCGGTGATGATAGGCCCAGGATTGAGGTGCACATCCCCGGAGAGTAGAAGGGTAGTGAACAGGTAGTTTAACAGTTTCCGATAAATGTTGGACTTGCGTTTGTTACGCCTAAGCGGTTCAGTGGTTCAGTGGTATAGGGAGCGAGGTATTTATTATTCAGAACATTATGGTATGCTGTGTACTGTCCGCTCCCGTGGAACGGTGAACCAATGTGTTTGGTGTTGGTATTCTCCGGCAGTAGATTTGTGTCTTCCCAGCAAGGACGCACTGAGATTATCAGTAGAGCAGCTACATAACTGACAATCATGGCAAAGTAATGGAGATAACACATTATTGTGCTCTTTCTAGAGTGTAGGGGGCAGTATTTTGATGTTTGGATGAAAAACGTACCCAAATGAAACTGCCTATTTCTCAGGCCCAGAATCTAGAATATGCATATAATTGTCAGATTAGGATAGAAAACACTAAAGTTTCCAAAACTGTAAAAATATTGTCTGAGTATAACAGAACTGATATTGCAGGCAAAAACCTGAGGAAAATCCAACCCGGAAGTGCTGTTTTTCCTGAAAGCTCTCATGCTCTCTGCCTGCCTTTCCTCCATTTAAAGGGTTATCAACCAGATTCCTTTACCTATGGCTTCCACATGGTGTGGACAGTCTTTAGACACAGGCTATAATTTTGAAAAATTTGCGAGAAAGATCACATCTCGTCATTGGATGGCTGGGTGCCAGCAGCGTTTTGCATGCGCCAAGAGTGGAGCAGACATTCTCTCTCTCTCTCCTATTGAAGAAGCTACAGCCCGGTTGAAATATTATCGATTATATATTGTAAAATCAACCTGAGGATTGATTATAAAAAAATGTTTGACATGTTTCTACGAACTTCACAGATACTATTTGGAATTTGTCTGCCCCGTCGTGACCGCTCGAGCATGTCGATATATGAACATAACGCGCCAACCAAATGGAGGTATTTTGGATATAAAAATAATCTTTATGGAACAAAATATACATTTATTGTGTAACTGGGAGTCTCCCGTGTGCAAACATCCGAAGATAACGAAAGGTAAGTAATTCATTTTATTGCTTTTCTGACTTTCGTGATCAATCTACTTTGCTGCTAGCTGTTTGTAATGTTTTGTCTGCTGAGAGAGATGTCTTTACATAAATGCTTGGTATGCTTTCGACCGAAAAGCTTTTTTGAAAGCTGGCACGCCAGGTGGATTAACAACAAGCTACGCTGTGTTTTGCTTTGTTGCACTTGTGATTTTATTAAATATTTTTAGTAACTTAATTTGAAATTGGCACTCTGCAATTCAGCGGATGTTGACGAAAATGTTCCCGCAAACGGATGGGTGCATCAAGAAGTGAACTGTTTGCATGAGTTACTTAGCTGGGGTCGGCGTACCCCTGATGTTTTACATAAAATAGCAGAATTTGAATGAGAAACGGCACCTGCCGCACCACCCTGTCTTCCATCCCCCATTATCTTGCCATACCCTTCTGTATGCTAGTAGGGTGAACAGGCAGTGGCTCGGGTGGTTGATATCCTTGATCTTTTTGTCATTCCTGTGAGGTTGAAGAGGCACTGCTGCGCCACACTGTCTGTGTGGGTGGACCATTTCCGTTTGTCAGTGATGTTGGTCATGGTTGGTAATCAGGCCTACTACGGTTGTCATCTGCAAACTTGATGATTGAGTTGGAGGCATGCTTGGCCACGCAGTCATGGGTGAACAGGGAGTACAGGAGGGGGCTGAGCACACACCCTTGTTGGGCCCGTGTTGAGGATAAGCGAAGTGGAGGTGTTGTTTCCTACCTTCACCACCTGGGGACAGCCCCTCAGGAAGTCCAGGACGCAGTTGCTCAAGGTGAGGTTCAGACCCAGGGCCCCAAGCTTAATGATGACTTGAGGGTACTACGGTGTTGAATGCTGAGCTGTAGTCAATGAACAGCATTCTTACATAGTTATTCCTCTTGTCCAGATGGCATAGCGCAGTGTGATAGTGATTGCATCGTCTGTGGATCTTTGCGGTACACAAATTGAAGTGGGTCTAGGGTGTCAGGTAAGGTAGAGGTAATATGATCCTTGACTAGTCTCTCAAAGCACTTCCTGATGACAGAAGTGAGGGGTGATAGCCATTTAGTTCAGTTATCTTTGCCTTCTTGGGAAGAGGAACAATGGTGGCCATCTTCAAGCAGACAGCAGACTGGCATAGGAAGAGATTGAATGTGTCCCTAAAAACTCAAGCCAGCTGGTCTGCTCTGAGGACGTGGCTATGGATGTTGTCTGGGCTGGCAGCCTTATGAGGCTTAACACGTTTAAAATGTCTTACGTCGACCACAGAGAATGAGACCCTCCTTGGGAACGGGCCGCATCAGTGGCACTGTGTTATCCTCAAAGAAGGTGAAGGTGTTTAGCTCGTCCGGAAGAAAGACGTCGGTGGTTTTCCCTTTGTAATCCACGATTGTCTGTAGACCCTGCCACATATGTGTCTGAGCCGTTGAATTGAGACTCCTCTATTCTGACGCTTAGCTTGTTTAATTGCCTTGCGGAGGGAATAACTACCCTGTTTGTGTTCGGCCCAGTCACACTGTCATGGTTAAATGCGGTGGTTCACACTTTCAGTTTTGCATGAATGCTGCTATCTATACACGGTTTCTGTTTCAATATTCACGGTGGGAACAACATCCTCTATAAACTTCCTGATGAAGTCACAGTGTCCAAGTCCACATGATCAAAACAATCTTGAAATATGGATTCTGATTGGTCAGACCAGCATTGAATAGACCTTAGCACGGGTACTTCCTGTGTGTTTCTGCCTATAGGAAGGGAGGAGCAAAATGAAGTCATGATCTGATTTGTCGAAGGGAGGGCGGGTGAGGGCCTTGTAAGCATCCTGGAAGAAAGAATAGCAGTGGTCGAGTGTTTTTCCAGCACGAATACCAAACACAGCAACAAAAAAAAAGACCTTTTATCTTTCAAAGATAATTCATAAAAATCCAAATAACTTCACAGATGTTAATTGTAAAGGGTTTAAACTCCGTTCCCCATGCTTGTTCAATGAACCATAAACAATTAATGAACATACACCTGTGGAATGGTCGTAAAGACACTAACAGCTTACAGACGGTAGGCAATTAAGGTCACAGTTATGAAAACTTAGGGCACTAAAGAGGCCTTTCTACTGACTCTGAAAATCACCAAAAGATAGATGCCCAGGGTCCCTGCTCATCTGTGTGAACGTGCCTTAAGCATGCTGCAAGGAGGCATGAGGACTGCAGATGTGGCCAGGGCAATAAATTGCAATGTCCGTACTGTGAGACGCTTGAGACAGCGCTACAGGGAGACAAGATGGACAGCTGATCGCCCTCGCAGTGGCAGACAACATGTAACACCACCTGCACAGGATCAGGTACAGGATGGCAACAACAACTGCCCGAGTTACACCAGGAACGCACAATCCCTCCATCAGTGCTCAGACTGTCCGCAATAGGCTGGACTGAGGGCTTGTAGGCCTGTTGTAAGGCAGGTCCTCACCAGACATCACCGGCAACAACGTCGCCTATGGGAACAAACCCACCGTCGCTGGACCAGACAGGACTGGCATAAAGTGCTCTTCACTGACAAGTCGCGGTTTTGTCTCACCAGGGGCGATGGTCGGACTCACGTTTATCGTTGAAGGAATGAGTGTTACACCGAGGCCTGTACTCTAGAGCAGGATCGAGGTGGAGGGTCCGTCATGGTCTGGGGCGGAGTGTCACAGCATCATCGGACTGAGCTTGTCGTCATTGCAGGCAATCTCAACTCTGTGCGTTACAGGGAAGACATCCTCCTCCCTCATGTGGTATCCTTCCTGCAGGCTCATCCTGACAGTGCCACCAGCCATACTGCTTGTTCTGTGCGTGATTTCCTGCAAGACATGTATGTCAGTGTTCTGCCATGGCCAGCGAAGAGCCCGGATCTCAATCCCATTGAGCACTTCTGAGACCTGTTGGATCAGAGGGTGAGGGCTAGGGCCATTCCCACCAGAAATGTCCGGGAACTTGCTGGTGCCTTGGTGGAAGAGTGGGGTAACATCTCACAGCAAGAACAGGCAAATCTAGTAGTGCAGTCCATGAGGAGATGCACTGCAGTACTTAATGCAGCTGGTGGCCACACCAGATACTGACTGTTACTTTTGATTTTGACCCCCACCCCTCCCCCTTTGTTCAGGGACACATTATTCAATTTCTGTTAGTCACATGTCTGTGGAACTTGTTCAGTTCATATGTCTCAGTTGTTGAATCTTGTGTTCATACAAATATTTACACATGTTCAGTTCGCTAAAAAACAAACAGTTGACAGTGAGAGGACGTTTCTTTTTGTTGTTGAGTTTACATTGTGTTGATATAACTTCGGTAGCATTTTCTGAGGGCTAAAACAAACACACCGATTCCATTGAGCTCCATCTTGTTTAATATGAGGAAGGATAGTGGTTTAATAGGTTTATATGGAATAATCTAAACACGTGTTGTATGCTCTTCAAGGAGGTACGATGATACAACCTGTATATTCCAAAGTTTTATAAAAACAGATTCCATTGATCTGCATGTTTTTTTTCTTCCATACAGATGACACCATTTCTATAATCTCTTCATCCTATTTAATAAAACAGTCTAGTCTAATAGTCTGAAGTGGCAGACAGACAGACTGAGGAAAAGGAAACAGGAAAATCAAGAAGATATTACATAATGTCCACATTGGTTCTGATCAAGAGGGTACACTCAGTCACTATATATCATTTAAAAATCAAGACATCAGTCAAGTTCTAATGCCTAAAATCACATTTAGTTGAAAATAGAAAACTACCAACTGGCTTAGACAGAGAAGACCAATAGACTCAAGAAAGAAATATACACATTTTCTGAACCTTGGTGTCCACCGCCAGGACACGGTCATGTTCCCCGCCAGGACACGGTCATGTTCCCCGCCAGGACACGGTCACCACCAGGACACGGTCATGTTCACCATCAGGACAGATCACCTCCATGGAGGAATGTTAATATGACACCATATTCTCTACACAGGGCGCTACCCCCGGACCGACCGGGGCGCTACCCCCGGACCGACCGGGGCGCTACCCCCGGACCGACCGGGGCGCTACCCCCGGACCGACTGGGGCGCTACATAGAGAATAGGTTGCCATTTTGAGACCCATTTTTTCCTCTTTCATACAGAACTCAAATATCAAGCAGCCATTTGGTTGTGTGCTTTAAGGACGTGATTCAGGCTGAGAGGAAAAGGTCTTGTCCTGGTGATGAGGTAGGTCTGGGGTCGGGAACAGTCTGCAGTCGGTCTGGGGTCGGGAACAGTCTGCAGTCGGTCTGGGGTCGGGAACAGTCTGCCGTCCGTCTGGTGTCGGGAACAGTCTGCCGTCCGTCTGGGGTCGCGAACAGTCTGCCGTCCGTCTGGGGTCGGGAACAGTCTGCCGTCCGTCTGGGGTCGCGAACAGTCTGCCGTCCGTCTGGGGTCGCGAACAGTCTGCCGTCCGTCTGGGGTCGCGAACAGTCTGCCGTCCGTCTGGGGTCGCGAACAGTCTGCCGTCCGTCTGGGGTCGCGAACAGTCTGCCGTCCGTCTGGGGTCGCGAACAGTCTGCCGTCCGTCTGGGGTCGCGAACAGTCTGCCGTCCGTCTGGGGTCGCGAACAGTCTGCCGTCCGTCTGGGGTCGCGAACAGTCTGCCGTCCGTCTGGGGTCGCGAACAGTCTGCCGTCCGTCTGGGGTCGCGAACAGTCTGCCGTCCGTCTGGGGTCGCGAACAGTCTGCCGTCCGTCTGGGGTCGCGAACAGTCTGCCGTCCGTCTGGGGTCGCGAACAGTCTGCCGTCCGTCTGGGGTCGCGAACAGTCTGCCGTCCGTCTGGGGTCGCGAACAGTCTGCCGTCCGTCTGGGGTCGCGAACAGTCTGCCGTCCGTCTGGGGTCGCGAACAGTCTGCCGTCCGTCTGGGGTCGCGAACAGTCTGCCGTCCGTCTGGGGTCGCGAACAGTCTGCCGTCCGTCTGGGGTCGCGAACAGTCTGCCGTCCGTCTGGGGTCGCGAACAGTCTGCCGTCCGTCTGGGGTCGCGAACAGTCTGCCGTCCGTCTGGGGTCGCGAACAGTCTGCCGTCCGTCTGGGGTCGCGAACAGTCTGCCGTCCGTCTGGGGTCGCGAACAGTCTGCCGTCCGTCTGGGGTCGCGAACAGTCTGCCGTCCGTCTGGGGTCGCGAACAGTCTGCCGTCCGTCTGGGGTCGCGAACAGTCTGCCGTCCGTCTGGGGTCGCGAACAGTCTGCCGTCCGTCTGGGGTCGCGAACAGTCTGCCGTCCGTCTGGGGTCGCGAACAGTCTGCCGTCCGTCTGGGGTCGCGAACAGTCTGCCGTCCGTCTGGGGTCGCGAACAGTCTGCCGTCCGTCTGGGGTCGCGAACAGTCTGCCGTCCGTCTGGGGTCGCGAACAGTCTGCCGTCCGTCTGGGGTCGCGAACAGTCTGCCGTCCGTCTGGGGTCGCGAACAGTCTGCCGTCCGTCTGGGGTCGCGAACAGTCTGCCGTCCGTCTGGGGTCGCGAACAGTCTGCCGTCCGTCTGGGGTCGCGAACAGTCTGCCGTCCGTCTGGGGTCGCGAACAGTCTGCCGTCCGTCTGGGGTCGCGAACAGTCTGCCGTCCGTCTGGGGTCGCGAACAGTCTGCCGTCCGTCTGGGGTCGCGAACAGTCTGCCGTCCGTCTGGGGTCGCGAACAGTCTGCCGTCCGTCTGGGGTCGCGAACAGTCTGCCGTCCGTCTGGGGTCGCGAACAGTCTGCCGTCCGTCTGGGGTCGCGAACAGTCTGCCGTCCGTCTGGGGTCGCGAACAGTCTGCCGTCCGTCTGGGGTCGCGAACAGTCTGCCGTCCGTCTGGGGTCGCGAACAGTCTGCCGTCCGTCTGGGGTCGCGAACAGTCTGCCGTCCGTCTGGGGTCGCGAACAGTCTGCCGTCCGTCTGGGGTCGCGAACAGTCTGCCGTCCGTCTGGGGTCGCGAACAGTCTGCCGTCCGTCTGGGGTCGCGAACAGTCTGCCGTCCGTCTGGGGTCGCGAACAGTCTGCCGTCCGTCTGGGGTCGCGAACAGTCTGCCGTCAGTCTGGGTCGCGAACAGTCTGCCGTCAGTCTGGGGTCGGGAACAGTCTGCCGTCAGTCTGGGGTCGGGAACAGTCTGCCGTCAGTCTGGGGTCGGGAACAGTCTGCCGTCAGTCTGGGGTCGGGAACAGTCTGCCGTCCGTCTGGGGTCGGGAACAGTCTGCCGTCCGTCTGGGGTCGGGAACAGTCTGCTGTCCGTCTGGGGTCGGGAACAGTCTGCTGTCCGTCTGGGGTCGGGAACAGTCTGCTGTCCGTCTGGGGTCGGGAACAGTCTGCTGTCCGTCTGGGGTCGGGAACAGTCTGCTGTCCGTCTGGGGTCGGGAACAGTCTGCTGTCCGTCTGGGGTCGGGAACAGTCTGCTGTCCGTCTGGGGTCGGGAACAGTCTGCTGTCAGTCTGGGGTCGGGAACAGTCTGCTGTCAGTCTGGGGTCGGGAACAGTCTGCTGTCAGTCTGGGGTCGGGAACAGTCTGCTGTCAGTCTGGGGTCGGGAACAGTCTGCTGTCAGTCTGGGGTCGGGAACAGTCTGCTGTCAGTCTGGGGTCGGGAACAGTCTGCTGTCAGTCTGGGGTCGGGAACAGTCTGCTGTCAGTCTGGGGTCGGGAACAGTCTGCTGTCAGGAACAGTCTGAAGCCAGGTTAACGCCTGGTGTCAGTCTCAGGTGTAGTTTTGTCAGATCTCTCTGTGTAGAAAAGAATGTAAGCCTTGGCTTTAACCACCGTCTCCTCCTCAGTCAGAGTCACTGTGCTGTCGTTGAAGTGGTACCAGCGACCCTCCCGTTTTCCGTACGCTGTGTAATGTCCCGATCCAACCCTGCCAACACAATTAAAACAGATTTGAAAAGATACTGAATGGAAGAAAACAGAGTGAAACAGGGTCAGACCAACTAGTAATGGAGGGGGGGGTTTGCTAAAGTTACATATCAGGATATACATATTTTCTACAGGCTGTGTAATGTGTATATATTTTCTACAGGCTATGTGTATATATTTTCTACAGGCTATGTGTATATATTTTCTACAGGCTATGTAATGTGTATATACACTGCTCAAAAAAATAAAGGGAACACTAAAATAACACATCCTAGATCTGAATGAAATATTCTTATTAAATACTTTTTTCTTTACATAGTTGAATGTGCTGACAAATCACACAAAAATGATCAATGGAATTAAAATGTATCAACCCATGGAGGTCTGGATTTGGAGTCACACTCAAAATTAAAGTGGAAAACCACACTACAGGCTGATCCAACTTTGATGTAATGTCCTTAAAACAAGTCAAAGTCTCAGTAGTGTCTGTGGCCTCCACGTGCCTGTATGACCTCCCTACAACGCCTGGGCATGTTCCTGATGAGGTGGCGGATGGTCTCCTGAGGGATCTCCTCCCAGACCTGGACTAAAGCATCCACCAACTCCTGGACAGTCTGTGGTTCAACGTGGCGTTGGTGGATGGAGCGAGACCTGATGTCCCAGATGTGCTCAATTGGATTCAGGTCTGGGGAACGGGCGGGCCAGTCCATAGCATAAATGAGGATCAGTACCTAATGACAGTCAGGCTACCTCTGGCGAGCACATGGAGGGCTGTGCGGCCCCCCAAAGAAATGCCACCCCACACCATGACTGACCCACCGCCAAACCGGTCATGCTGGAGGATGTTGCAGGCAGCAGAACGTTCTCCACGGCGTCTCCAGACTGTCACATGTGCTCAGTGTGAACCTGCTTTCATCTGTGAAGAGCACAGGGCGCCAGTGGTAAATTTGCCAATCTTTTTGTTCTCTGGCAAATGCCAAACGTCCTGCACGGTGTTGGGCTGTAAGCACAACCCCCACCTGTGGACGTCGGGCCCTCATACCACCCTCATGGAGTCTGTTTCTGACCGCTTGAGCAGACACATGCCCATTTGTGGCCTGCTGGAGGTCAATTTGCAGGGCTCTGGCAGTGCTCCTCCTGTTCCTCCTTGCACAAAGGCGGAGGTAGCGGTCCTGCTGCTGGGTTGTTGCCCTCCTACGGCCCCCTCCACGTCTCCTGATGTACTGGCCTGTCTCCTGGTAGCGCCTCCATGCTCTGGACACTACGCAGACACAGCAAACCTTCTTGCCACAGCTCGCATTGATGTTCCATCCGAGCTGCACTACCTGAGCCACTTGTGTGGGTTGTAGACTCCGTCTCATGCTACCACTAGAGTGAAAGCACAGCCAGCATTCAAAAGTGACCAAAACATCAGCCAGGAAGCATTGAAACTGAGAAGTGGTCTGTGGTCCCCACCTGCAGAACCACTCCTTTATTGGAGGTGTTTTGCTAATTGCCTATAATTTCCACCTGTTGTCTATTCCATTTGCACAACAGCATGTGCAATTTATTGTCAATCAGTGTTGCTTCCTAAGTGGACAGTTTGACTTCACTGAAGTGTGATTGACTTAGAGTTACATTGTGTTGTTTAAGTGTTCCCTTTATTTTTTTGAGCAGTGTATATAGTATCGACAATATTGCAATATTATTTTTCCGCTAGTTGGCTGTACCTGCACCAAAACGCCAGTATGTTTTCTTTAAAGCTTGTTCTCCATCTTTTTTAAAATAGGGAGCAAATTTGTTTACAGCACTTCCATAACTAACCGAAACTCATGTTCTCAGTGCTTTCTTGTCCATCTGCAGTAGATCTATGGTGAGCAAATCGTTTGGAACATCGAATCACAATACGTATCGTCATCTTAGTATAGTGATATCAGTAGTATCGTGGGGTCCCTGGCAATTCCCAACCCTACGCAGTACCTTAAGCGAAGCGAATGCTTATTTTCTGTTCTCAAAATGTTTTGCCCCAATGAACATGACCCTGCTGGCTGCCTTTACGCAATGATCAGCTATTAATGGGGACACGTTCAGTTGGCTCATCAGGCAGGAACACCACCAACTGAGGGAACTACGGAGTGGTGTACTTGAAAAACATCTTGCAACATTGGCTGCGTTTACACAGGCAGGAAAAATTCGGATAATTTTTTCCCCCTAATTGGTCTTTTGACCAATCAGATCAGAGCTGAAAAAGATCTGATGTGATTGGTCAAAATACAAATTAGTGGAAAAAAATCTGAATTAGGTTGCCTGTGTAAACAGCCATTATAACCCAGTTGAGAGCATCAGTACTCACCCTGACCCATGATGCACCACCACAGCTACCAGGTCATACAGCCACCGGTCAGGCAACGCCTCCTCCGGCTGCTCAAACACAACAAAACAGAACATTTCTCCAGACATCTGGAGGCCTTCAGCCTTTGACATAAGGATTTTTGAGGCTCATTTCACAGACATTAAATCACATCCAATGGAGATTCCTAGTGTTTGGATTATCACCTCCTCATGTCCACTCCTCAGAGATGATACGTAGGGTCAGGTCTCACCTCTAGTAAGTACCAGTCCACAAAGAGGGGACAACTCTACGTAGGGTCAGGTCTCACCTCTAGTAAGTACCAGTCCACAAAGAGGGGACAACTCTACGTAGGGTCAGGTCTCACCTCTAGTAAGTACCAGTCCACAAAGAGGAGTTCAACTCTACATAGGGTCAGGGGTTTAGGGTTTAAGGCTTTGCCAGCAGCAAACCTGCATCCTGCTGCGTTCCAAGAAGAGGGAAACAGGCCCGTCTCTCTGTGCTGCTTAAAGAACTGATTTGACCATGGAAAGATGACTCACGAACACGTAGGCGTTCTCTGTTTTGCTAAAAGACCCCCACAGGGACTCAGGGGACTCGTCTGAAGTCCATAACGCTGATGACTTCTGGTCTGTAGCGTCCGAACCGTTTACACACTAATATGACCCCCTTGCGGAAAGATGACTCTTGAACACCGTTCTTTTCTACAACCCCCACAAGCGTCACGGGACTCGTCTGAGGGAAAAAGGTACAGTTTTTTTTATTTTTTTTATGAATGGAAGTATGAAGGTAGTTTGTGCCAAAAAAAGGGGTTCAATGTCGAAAAGAACAAATAAACATTTTCACAAAGTCTGCTGCCTCAGTTTGTATGATGGCAATCGGCATATACTCCAGAATGTTATGAAGTGATCAGATGAAATGCAAATAATTGCAAAGTCCCTCTTTGCCATGCAAATGAACTGAATCCCCCAAAAACATGTCCACTGCATTTTAGCCCATGCCACAAAAGGACCAGCTGACATGTCAGTGATTCTCTCGTTAACACAGGTGTGAGTGTTGACGAAGACAAGGACAAAGCTGGAGATCACTCTGTCATGCTGATTGAGTTCGAATAACAGACTGGAAGCTTCAAAAAGAGGGAGGTGCTTGGAATCTTTGTTCTTCCTCTGTTAACCATGGTTACCTGCAAGGAACCTCGTTCCGTCATCACGACTGTCTCCTAAAGTTGATTCAGCTGCGGGATCAGGGCCCCACCAGTACAGAGCTTGCACAGGAATGGCAGCAGGCAGGTGTGAGTGCATCTGCACGCACAGTGAGGTGAAGACCTTTGGAGGATGGCCTGGTGTCAAGAAGGTCAGCAAAGAAGCCACTTCTCTCCAGGAAAAACATCAGGGACAGACTGATATTCTGCAAAAGGTACAGGGATTGGACTGCTGAGGACTGGGGTAAAGTCATTTTCTCTGTTGAATCCCCTTTCTGATTGTTTGGGGCATCCGGAAAAAAGCTTGTCCGGAGAAGACAAGGTGAGCGCTACCATCAGTCCTGTCTCATGCCAACAGTAAAGCATCCTGAGACCATTCATGTGTGGGGTTGCTTCTCAGCCAAGGGAGTGGGCTCACTCACAATTTTGCCTCAGAACACAGCCATGAATAAAGAATGGTACCAACACATCCTCCGAGAGCAACTTCTCCCAACCATCCAGGAACAGTTTGGTGACGAACTACGCCTTTTCCAGCATGATGGAGCACCTTGCCAAAAGGCAAGAGTGATTACTAAGTGGCTTGGGGAACAAAACATCAATATTTTGGGTCTATGGCCAGGAAACTCCCCAGACCTTAATCCCATTGAGAACTTGTGGTCAATCCTCAAGAGGCGGTGGACAAACAAAAACCCACAAATTCTGACAAACTCCAAGCATTGATTATGCAAGAATGTGCTGCCATCAGTCAGGATGTGGCCCAGAAGTTAATTGACAGCATGACAGGGCGAATTGCAGAAGTCTTGAAAAAGAAGGGTCAACACTGAAAATATTGAATCAACTTCATGTAATTGTCAATAAAAGCCTTTGACACTTATGAAATGCTTGTAATTATACTTCAGTATTCCATAGTAACATCTGACAAAAATATCTAAAGACACTGAAGCAGAAAACTGTGGAAATTAATGTGTCATTCTCAAAACATTTTTGTTGTTGTAAAAAAACCACAAAAAAAAACACTTCCTGAGCTTTCTACCTACCTCCTAGATAGACACTTCAAATCCGCTTAATTATCGTTGATTATTGTACAGATACCTTAAGGGGTTCTAAAATTCTAAATAAAATGGTCCTTAGTATGAAATATCCATATGTTGACTTATTAACCCCCCCCCCCTCAGGTTTAAGGGTTAGTGCTCACCTGTAGTAAATACCCCCTCATGTCCAGGCCTCGTAGAGGGAACTCGACATAGGTGGTTACTTTGTTCCTCAGGTAGGATGTCCAGTGGAACCTCTTCAGGTGCAGACACAACACCTTGGGCAGCTTCTGGACCCAGAACTTCTTGGTTGATTTCTGTCTCTTCTTACACCTGTGGCACATATAGAGCTCTGCCTGGTCTAGTTCCTCCAGGTCAGTGAAGCTACACAGGCAGTCTGAAGAAGAGCAGGGACAGAGAGATGTCATGGATTACACTAAACCAGAAAGGATTTAAACCTGAAATGGCTTGAGTCAAGTATTCAACCCCTTTGTTATGGAAAGCCATAAGTTCAATAAGTAAAATATAATTAGTAAGTAAAGTAAGTACATGTAAAACATTTGCTTAAGAAGTTATGTAATAAGTTGCATGGACTCACTGTGGGTTAGTAGTGTTGCCCACAGAGTGTTTAACATGAATTACTACCTCATCTCTGTACCCCACACATACAGATAATGGTAAGGTCCCTTAGTCGAGCAGTGAATTTCAAACACAGATTGAACGACAAAGACAACTATTGGTAGATAGGTAAAAAAAAAAAACTCTTTTGAAAATATCTCCCCGGAGAGGAAGGGACCCAGTCAGAGATTTCACCATGAGGCCAATGGTGACTTTAAAACAGTAACAGAGTTTAATGGCTGTGATAGAAGAAAACAGTATGGATCAACTACATTGTAGTTACTCCACAATACTAACCTTAATTACAGAGTGAAAAGAAGGAAGCCTGTTCAGAATAAAAATAGTCCAAAACAGGCATCCTGTTTGCAACAAGGCACTAAAGTAATGTTCCAAAACAGGCATCCTGTTTGCAACAAGGCACTAAAGTAATGTTCCAAAACAGGCATCCTGTTTGCAATAAGGCACTAAAGTAATGTTCCAAAACATGCATCCTGTTTGCAATAAGGCACTAAAGTAATGTTCCAAAACAGGCATCCTGTTTGCAACAAGGCACTAAAGTAATGTTCCAAAACAGGCATCCTGTTTGCAATAAGGCACTAAAGTAATGTTCCAAAACAGGCATCCTGTTTGCAATAAGGCACTAAAGTAATGTTCCAAAACAGGCATCCTGTTTGCAATAAGGCACTAAAGTAATGTTCCAAAACAGGCATCCTGTTTGCAATAAGGCACTAAAGTAATGTTCCAAAACAGGCATCCTGTTTGCAATAAGGCACTAAAGTAATGTTCCAAAACAGGCATCCTGTTTGCAATAAGGCACTAAAGTAATGTTCCAAAACATGCATCCTGTTTGCAACAAGGCACTAAAGTAATGTTCCAAAACAGGCATCCTGTTTGCAACAAGGCACTAAAGTAATGTTCCAAAACAGGCATCCTGTTTGCAATAAGGCACTAAAGTAATGTTCCAAAACATGCATCCTGTTTGCAACAAGGCACTAAAGTAATGTTCCAAAACATGCATCCTGTTTGCAACAAGGCACTAAAGTAATGTTCCAAAACAGGCATCCTGTTTGCAATAAGGCACTAAAGTAATGTTCCAAAACAGGCATCCTGTTTGCAACAAGGCACTAAAGTAATGTTCCAAAACAGGCATCCTGTTTGCAATAAGGCACTAAAGTAATGTTCCAAAACATGCATCCTGTTTGCAATAAGGCACTAAAGTAATGTTCCAAAACATGCATCCTGTTTGCAATAAGGCACTGAAGTAATGTTCCAAAACAGGCATCCTGTTTGCAATAAGGCACTGAAGTAATGTTCCAAAACAGGCATCCTGTTTGCAACAAGGCACTAAAGTAATGTTCCAAAACATGCATCCTGTTTGCAACAAGGCACTAAAGTAATGTTCCAAAACATGCATCCTGTTTGCAACAAGGCACTAAAGTAATGTTCCAAAACATGCATCCTGTTTGCAACAAGGCACTAAAGTAATGTTCCAAAACATGCATCCTGTTTGCAACAAGGCACTAAAGTAATGTTCCAAAACATGCATCCTGTTTGCAATAAGGCACTAAAGTAATGTTCCAAAACATGCATCCTGTTTGCAATAAGGCACTAAAGTAATGTTCCAAAACATGCATCCTGTTTGCAATAAGGCACTAAAGTAATGTTCCAAAACATGCATCCTGTTTGCAACAAGGCACTAAAGTAATGTTCCAAAACATGCATCCTGTTTGCAACAAGGCACTGAAGTAATGTTCCAAAACATGCATCCTGTTTGCAATAAGGCACTAAAGTAAAACTGGGGCAAAGAAACTAACTTTATGTATTGAATACAAAGTGTTATGTTTGGGGCAAAACCAACAACATCACGGAGGACCTCTTCATATTTTTAAGCATGGTGGTGGCTGCATCATGTTATGGGTATGCTTGTCATCATTAAGGACTAGGGAGTTTAAGGATAAAAATAAAACATAACAGCTATAAGGACAGGCAAAATAAAACCTGGTTGTCTGCTCTCCACCAAACACTGGGAGATTAATTCACCTTTCAGCAGGACAATAACCTAAAACACAAGGACACATCTACACTGGGAGATTAATTCACCTTTCAGCAGGACAATAACCGTAAAACACAAGGCCACATCTACACTGGGAGATTAATTCACCTTTCAGCAGGACAATAACCTCAAACACAAGGCCAAATCTACACTGGAGTTGCTTCCCAACATTGAATGTTCCAAAGTGGCCTAGTTGCAGTTCTGACTTAAAATCAGCAAGACTTGAAAATAGCTGTCTAGCAATGATGAACAACCAACTAGACAGAGCTTGAATTCTTTAAAGAATAATGTGCAAATATTGTACAATCCAGGTGTGCAAAGCTCTTAGGGACTTACCCAGAAAGACTGAGGGATATGAATACATTCTGAAAGAAATGTAGCCGCTACATACAAACACCATACTAGGAGCTATAAGTAGTGAATATATCTATAGTTGAAGTCTGAAGTTTACATTCCACTTAGGTTGGAGTCATTAAAACTAGTTTTTCAACGACTCCACAAATTTCTTGTTAACAAACTATAGTTTTGGCAAGTCGGTTAGGACATCTACTACTTATGACCGAAGAGACAGAGACCACGCATTATGACCCAAGAGACAGAGACCACGCATTATGACCCAAGAGACAGAGACCACGCATTATGACCCAAGAGACAGAGACCACACATTATGACCCAAGAGACAGAGACCACACATTATGACAGAGACCGAGCATATTAAACTACACCTATACATTTGTTTACATCCACCACTGTTCAATAGAACATAACTCATCTTGTATGGGTAGTACAAAGAGTGTGATACGCCCAGTCTACTCCTCAGTCATATGTATCTACAACAGAACAGGTGCAGGCAGTCTGACAACCAACAGCAGAATAGAGCTACAGTTGAGTACATATTAGAGCATCAACGGTACAGTAGAACTCACCTCGTAACGTGCAGGTAGGACCAGGCTCTTGGTCCTTGGCTCTCTTGTGTCTGAACTGACTGGGAATATCCAGGGACAGATCTGGAGGCCAGGGGACATTTGGAATTTCTGTTAAGTTCCTGATTTGACGAAATTGAAATGGAATTGACCCCGGGCCATGGGTGGACTGACAGTGGACGGGACTTACCAAGGAAAGGGTCAAACTTTCTAGACTCAGTCCCACAGATCAGGCAGTTGACTTCATTCTGCAGAACGCCGCCAAATATAGATGTGACCACAGTAGAACTGCCGTTTCTGAAAAGACAAGCAATAAAGCAGACTTCAGAGTAGCCACTTCAACAAGCGTCTCCAACGTGGTAGTGGAAACGCATGTTCCTTTCAACGGTATTGATGTAGAAAACAGAGGCTCTATCCCCTCTCTCACATGACCGCAGCATTCAGCTGGACAGCATTCTCACTCAACAGAAACCTTTTATTTGAGGGCATTTTCATCTCTGTTTTAGCATTTAGAAATCAAAGTAATTTATGCATCTATTCCCCCTCAAGTATTTGGACAAATTCAGTCAAGTTGATTTATTTTGGTCCCATATGACGTCACGCAACGACAACATCAGGGTTCCAAAAGTGGTGGCCCGCGGGCCAACTTTAGCCCACAGGTGATTTTATTTGGTCCCCCAAGTTGTGAGCAAGAAATTATAATGGACATAAGACTAAAAACACCCATAAATCAGCGACAAGTGATTTAACATTTTGGAAATGTGTTCAAAGTTATCCCACACATAAGAGACATATCGTTTTATTTTCATTTATTTAACCAGGCAAGTCGGTTAACAACAAATTGTTATTTACCAAGACGGCCTACCAAAAGACCCCCTGCAGGGACAGGATTAAATAAAAATATAGGACAAGTGACCGTATACAAATGTAAGCAAGGTTTGAAATAATGTTTTAGTCAAATATTATATCTGTCTGGGATTCTTGCAATTTGCAGTCCAAAAACATATAGTAATTATGTTCAGGCCCCCTGACCATCCCCTCAGTTAAATATATATGTAAATACCTCTCGGCCCGTGGCTGAATTAGGCTGATGATCCCCTGGATGACATCACCCCTTAGACATGCTAACCGCTCACCATTACAATAACAGGGGAGGTTAGCATTTTATATCATACCCCCAAGACATGCTAACCTCTCACCATTACAATAACAGGGGAGGTTAGCATTATATATCATACACCCAAGACATGCTAACCTCTCACCATTACAATAACAGGGAGTGGTTAGCATTTTATATCATACCCCCAAGACATGCTAACCTCTCACCATTACAATAACAGGGGAGGTTAGCATTTTATATCATACCCCCAAGACATGCTAACCTCTCACCATTACAATAACAGGGGAGGTTAGCATTATATATCATACACCCAAGACATGCTAACCTCTCACCATTACAATAACAGGGGAGGTTAGCATTTTATATCATACCCCCAAGACATGCTAACCTCTCACCATTACAATAACAGGGGAGGTTAGCATTATATATCATACACCCAAGACATGCTAACCTCTCACCATTACAATAACAGGGGAGGTTAGCATTTTTGGTGGTTATTATATTGATGCCTCAGTAACTTTCTCACTCATCGTTATTCACGATTAATTCAGGATTATCCATAAGCATGGTAGCACCCACATTAATGTAGAAGTGTTTACAAACATTATATTATTATATATAATAAAAGTGACTCCAAAATGACAATACATTTACCATTAATTTCTATTGGACACAAAGTAATCTGAAACTACCCAAACTAACCACAACCAGTCTGTAGTCCCCAGCTTGATGTAGTTATTGCGTGATATGAATATGGGGCCAAATACTAAACTTTTGACTACTTTAATACACTAAGTGAAATTGTCGAAATACTTATGACGCCTTTAAAAATTAGGGGGGGGGGGGGGGGGTGACATTCTATCCTGACGCCTCAAAATGTTTCAGTCCCTGACCTGCTGTTTTCAACTCTAGACAGCAGGAGCGGTAGAGATACTCCTAATGATCGGCTATGGACCCCTGACCTGCTGTTTTGGACTCTCTAGAGACAGCAGGAGCGGTAGAGATACTCCTAATGATCGGCTATGAAACCCTGACCTGCTGTTTTGGACTCTCTAGACAGCAGGAGCGGTAGAGATACTCCTAATGATCGGCTATGAAACCCTGACCTGCTGTTTTGGACTCTCTAGAGACAGCAGGAGCGGTAGAGATACTCCTAATGATCGGCTATGAAACCCTGACCTGCTGTTTTGGACTCTCTAGACAGCAGGAGCGGTAGAGATACTCCTAATGATCGGCTATGAAACCCTGACCTGCTGTTTTGGACTCTCTAGACAGCAGGAGCGGTAGAGATACTCCTAATGATCGGCTATGAAACCCTGACCTGCTGTTTTCAACTCTCTAGACAGCAGGAGTGGTAGAGACACTCCTAATGATCGGCTATGAAAAGCCAACTGACATTTACTCCTGAGGCGCTGACCTGTTGCACCCTCTACAACTACTGTGATTATTATTATTTGACCATGCTGGTCATTTATGAACATTGAACATCTTGACCATGTTCTGTTATAATCTCCACCCGGCACAGCCAGAAGAGGACTGGCCACCCCACATAGCCTGGTTCCTCTCTAGGTTTCTTCCTAGGTATTGGCCTTTCTAGGGAGTTTTCCCTAGCCACCGTGCTTCTACACCTGCATTGATTGCTGTTTGGGGTTTTAGGCTGGGTTTCTGTATTTGATTGATTTGATTGAGTATAAAGTCCAATTAATTTGTTTTACTGTTTAAATAAATTGGTAGGGGATTGTACATAACTCAGTATGGTCTTGTCTGTCCTAAGCCATCTGCTGTGGTAAACATGCATCAGGGTTCAGCTTCTCTATCTGAAATCCAGATGCCATGGCCGGCCAATGGCTCCTGTACATGGAAACACCAGACAGACACTACTATCCAATCAGACGAGAAAGGAAGTTCTTACATGCAGCATTTTCCCCCCGCGGCGGGCAGTTTGCCCTCGTCCTGGGGTACCGGGAGCCCGTCTTGTGACAGAGTAGGGTTGTCTCCTGACACTTTAACAGAATCCGGTGGAACGGGGAGAGCGGGGTGCTTGGCTCCGTTCAGACCGCCCTGTAGTTCTCTATGGAGATGGTCCAGCAGGTAACGCATGAACTCATGAGCATCCTGCTGCTGGTACCCCCTGGGAACAACACAGGGTCAAGGGTCAAGCACATCAATGTTACACCCTGGACAGAACACAGGGTCAAGGACATCAACATTACTGCTCAACACAGGGTCAAGGACATCAACGTTACCGCTCAACACAGGGTCAAGGGTCAAGGACATCAACGTTACCCCCCTGGACACAACACCGGGTCAAGGACATCAACGTTACCCCCTGGACACAACACAGGGTCAAGGACATCAACGTTACCCCCCTGGACACAACACAGGGTCAAGGACATCAACATTACTGCTCAACACAGGGTCAAGGGCATCAGCATTACCCCCTGGACACAACTCAGGGTCAAGGACATCAACGTTACCCCCTGGACACAACACAGGGTCAAGGACATCAACGTTACCGCTCAACACAGGGTCAAGGACATCAACATTACCCCCTGGACACAACACAGGGTCAAGGGTCAAGGACATCAACGTTACCGCTCAACACAGGGTCAAGGACATCAACGTTACCCCCTGGACACAACACAGAGTCAAGGGTCAAGGACATCAACGCTACCCCCTGGACACAACACAGGGTCAAGGACATCAACGGTGCTTCTACACCTGCATTGCTTGCTGTTTGGGGTTTTAGGCTGGGTTTCTGTACAGCACTTTGAGATATCAGCTGATGTACGAAGGGCTATATAAATACATTTGATTTGATTTACCCGCTCACAGGGTCAAGGACATCAACGTTACCCGCTCAACACAGGGTCAAGGACATCAACGTTACCCCCTGGACACAGGGTCAAGGACATCAACGTTACCCCCTGGACACAGGGTCAAGGACATCAACGTTACCCCCTGGACACAGGGTCAAGGACATCAACGTTACCCCCTGGACACAGGGTCAAGGACATCAACGTTACCCCCTGGACACAGGGTCAAGGACATCAACGTTACCCCCTGGACACAGGGTCAAGGACATCAACGTTACCCCCTGGACACAGGGTCAAGGACATCAACGTTACCCCCTGGACACAGGGTCAAGGACATCAACGTTACCCCCTGGACACAGGGTCAAGGACATCAACGTTACCGCTCAACACAGGGTCAAGGACATCAACGTTACCCCTCAACACAGGGTCAAGGACATCAACGTTACCCCTCAACACAGGGTCAAGGGTCAAGGACATCAACGTTACCCCTCAACACAGGGTCAAGGACATCAATGTTACCGCTCAACACAGGGTCAAGGACATCAATGTTACCGCTCAACACAGGGTCAAGGACATCAACGTTACCGCTCAACACAGGGTCAAGGACATCAACGTTACCGCTCAACACAGGGTCAAGGACATCAACGTTACCCCATGGACACAACACAGGGTCAAGGGTCAAGGACATCAATGTTACCGCTCAACAGTGATATGTTTTGAACATGTCTGCGACCCAAATGTTAAGGCTGCTTTAGACATGCTGAGGGCAGATGGAGATCCAATATAAAATGACACTAACAGATCTATAAAAGATGGACTGAAAGTGCCCCCCCCACTCTTCCCTACCAGCCAATTAAAGTTCTGAGGATATAAGGACAGTGATGTTACAAATAGGAAGCTCAGGTTTCAATAGGTGATAAGACGTCATGAAAGGATATTTGGCCTGGCAAAGCAGGCGCTGACTGAATGGGAGCTCATAGGAGGTTTTTACTCCACTGGTCTCGGGAAGAAATTACCAGTCCTCAATGTCTGAGAATAAAATTCTGACACGAGACACTCAATTGTTGGTCTTAAATATTACAACACTGCCACAAAGAGAGTGAAGGCGTGTTGATTTAGGATCAGGACTCCACCTGTCTATTTAATCTTAACAGATGTTCTGAAAGGCCAAAACTGATCCTAGATCAGTCGTCTTACGTTATGATCCCAACATTAATTCGGAGGGGAAAAGCCCATTGAGCAGACATTGCTGAAATGAAGAGGTCTGTCATAGTACCTGAAGCTGGGCATGATTTTCCAGACAACGTAGAACAAAGAGTCAGGGCTGAAGGCTGTTGGGCCACCCTGCCACAGATAACACAGGGTCTTCCTCAACTCCTCCACCAAGGACCTGGGAAACAGAGACAAACATAGGACTACTGTCAATACCAGGAACCTCCAAGAGCACAACTCCTTCAGTTAAACATCCTCGGTGCTGCTCACTAACTCAACCAATCAGCATATTTTTTGGTGCAACAGTATGTTCTAAATCAAAGATGAATGCACAAAGCAAGAATATGTTAGCTACATTAAAAAGCTAAGATAAAACATGTAGCCAAAGATTATAGGGTCCCCTAAGAAACACTTATCAACACTTTGGTTCCAACCCTGTCACAATAAATCCTCTCTGGCATTTCAATTCTTTGTCATGTCAAATCACAAGTCAAATCGCAATTCCAACATTTGGTTAAAAACAGGCCTATAAATTGTTTGCCCATTTCATGCAGCTCTACATGCAGTGTAGAAATTCTCAAATGAGTGCAGGAAATGCAGAAACTGATGAATATAATTTTGGGTTGAAGTTGAACAGTATAAAACAATGAGAAAGACCCATTGAAATCACTTACAATGTACAGTACCAGTCAAAAGACTGGACACCTACTCATAAGCGCCCCCCCCCCCCCCCCCCCCCCCACTATTTTCTACATTGTAGATTAATGAAGCCATCAAAACTAGCTTTGCACACTTGGCATTCTCTCAACCAGCTTCATGAGGTAGTCACCTGGAATGCATTTCAATTAACAGGTGTGCCTTGTTAAAAGTTAATTTGTAGAATTATTTCCTTCTTAATGCGTTTGAGCCAATCAGTTGTGTTGTGACACGGTAGGAGTGGTATACAGAAGATAAGCAAATAAGGCTAAAGACCAAGCCCAAGAAACACGAGAAATGGACATTAGATATGTAGGAACTCCTTCAAGATTCTTGGAAAAGCATTGTAGGTGAAGCTGGTTGAGAGAATGCCAAGTGTGCATAGCTGTCATCAAGGCAAAGGGGGGCTCCTTTGAAGAATCTAAAATATATTTTAGATTTGTTTAACACTTATTCGCTTACTACATGATTCCATAGGTGTTGTTTCATAGTTTTGATGTCTTAAATAAAAGCCCTGGAATGAGTAGGTTTGTCCAAACATTTGACTGGAGCTGTATGTGTTGCCACCCTAGTGCCATGCGCTACTCATAAAGCACATTAACTTATATTATTCAAAAACATAAAATAATGTGAAATGTGTATTTTTATACCGTGATATGATATTTGGTCCATATCGCCCAGCCCTATGGAGTATTTTTGACTCTTACATGTGGGTAGATTAAGGCTTTGGCGGGTAGGAAGTCCATTTAAACAGCCATGATGGCAGATGGTCAGGGGACAACAGTTGGAGCATTTCACCAGCCACGATGGCAGATGGTCAGGGGACAACAGTGGGAGCATTTAACCAGCCACGATGGCAGATGGTCAGGGGACAACAGTGGGAGCATTTAACCAGCCACGATGGCAGATGGTCAGGGGACAACAGTGGGAGCATTTCACCAGCCACGATGGCAGATGGTCAGGGGACAACAGTGGGAGCATTTCACCAGCCACGTTGGCAGATGGTCAGGGGACAGTGGGAGCATTTCACTCGTATTTGTCAATAAAATAGTCAAGTATGATCACATGTATAGCAAAATAAATGCTGCAGTAGCAGTTTAAAGTATTTCTGCCATTTTGTTAAATAGCTGGTAAATGAATGGCACAAAAAACAATATCCCACCTCGCGCTGTAACACAGCCTGGCTGGGTGCCGAGTGAGAAATTCATTTTTAGAAGGCATAACAGTTGGGTCTAATTTACTCAAAACTAAAGTCTACTAAAGTGAGACTGTCCTCATGTTTCTTGGCTACTTAGATTTTGTTCACAAGCTAGGTTTCTTTTCAATGTCTGAATATCAGCGTCGAGGGGAGAGAGCAGCTACTGGTCAGACTCACACCCTGACTGACTCCAGTGGTTAAGAAATGGAGCAATACACCACATTACTTCATACTAGAATCACACGTATTGTTTCACAAACAAAGCCTGGTCAAGTGTTACGGTTTGTGGTGTAAATGTTTTATATTGGCTGGTAAAAATCTGCGTGGCTGGTAGGTCTGCCACAGTGGCTGGTAGATCTGCCACAGTGGCTGGTAGATCTGCCACAGTGGCTGGTAGGTCTGCCACAGTGGCTGGTGGATCTGCCACAGTGGCTGGTGGATCTGCCACAGTGGCTGGTGGACCAAAAATGTAGCTTCAGGCCCTGAAAACACACACACGTAAGACCTTACACACTGGTGTCCCCCTGGCTGCGGGTGTGGTACATCCGTCGCCCTGCAGTCTTCCCGCTCCGCAGCGCCACCGCTGGCAGCTCCATGAAATAACAGCTGAACTGCTGGATGTTGCTGGAATAGAAAAATCTTCTTTAACACCCAGCCTCTTCCCCCCTCCGCCCCAGCCCAGCCTCTTTCCTCCCCCCCAGCCCAGCCTCTCCACCCCCCCCCAGCCCAGCCTCTTCCCCCCCCCCCCCCCCCAGCCTCTTTCCCCCCCCCCCCCCCCCCAGCCTCTTTCCTCCCACCCCAGCCCCCAGCCTCTTTCCTCCCACCCCAGCCCCCAGCCTCTTTCCTCCCACCCCAGCCCCCAGCCTCTTTCCTCCCACCCCAGCCCCCAGCCTCTTTCCTCCCACCCTAGCCCCCAGCCTCTTTCCTCCCACCCCAGCCCCCAGCCTCTTTCCTCCCCCCCCAGCCCAGCTGGAGAGGCTGGCCACACAACAGAGGCCATATAGAGGCCAGAACCAGAGCCTTAAGCAACACAGCTCACCTGAGTTCCAAACAGGGACCATAATGGGCCTTGGCTCACCTGAGAGGGACTTACCTAAGCCTAACCACAACTCACCTGAGAGGGACTTACCTAAGCCTAACCACAACTCACCTGAGAGGGACTTAACTAAGCCTAACCACAACTCACCTGAGAGACTTACCTAAGCCTAACCACAACTCACCTGAGGGACTTACCTAAGCCTAACCACAACTCACCTGAGATACTTAACTAAGCCTAACCACAACTCACCTGAGAGACTTACCTGAGAGACTTACCTAAGCCTAACCACAACTCACCTGAGGGACTTACCTGAGAGACTGCAGGATGGCGTTCATAAAGCATGTGTTGCCTAGGTTACGTAATCCCATGGCAGAGAGAGCGGAGGCCCCACCCTGAGAGGAAGGAGAGAGACCATAGCTGAGCCATTATGAAGGAACAGTGCACACAGACAGGGAAACTGCCATTCCTCTATTAGAAGGGTTACAGAAGTAGGGGCAGCCATCATAAGTAGTCAGACATGACAGCTAGACTGTTTAGAGAACAGTCAGTCTGGGGTTTACACCAGCTAGACTGTTTAGAGAACAGTCAGTCTGGGTTTACACCAGCTAGACTGTTTAGAGAACAGTCAGTCTGGGGTCTACACCAGCTAGACTGTTTAGAGAACAGTCAGTCTGGGGTCTACACCAGCTAGACTGTTTAGAGAACAGTCAGTCTGCGTTTACACCAGCTAGACTGTTTAGAGAACAGTCAGTCTGGGGTTTACAGCAGCTAGACTGTCATTGTCGTCTAGCCCAGAGCTCTGCTGACACTACAGAGACTGAGCTTGTACTGCACATTTCAACAAAGACATTCCATCTATACCCTGCAGTATGTTGTCAAACTCAGCAGTTTAAATGGAATTGAAGAAGTTAATAACAAGCTTGTCACGGTCTGTAAACTGGTAGCCACAGTCTGTAAACTGGTAGCCATTTGGGTCGGCACAGTCTGTAAACTGGTAGCCACAGTCTGTAAACTGGTAGCCATTTGGGTCGTCACGGTCTGTAAACTGGTAGCCATTTGGGTCGGCACAGTCTGTAAACTGGTAGCCATTTGGGTCGTCACGGTCTGTAAACTGGTAGCCATTTGGGTCGTCACAGTCTGTAAACTGGTAGCCATTTGGGTTGTCAGTCTATAAACTAGTAGCCACGGTCTGTAAACTGGTAGCCATTTGGGTTGTCGCGATATTACGGTAATATCTTTGATGACCGACATCACGATGTTGTCACCATCGACGATGGCTGTGACAGACAATAGTCTAACCTATTCGAACCTGACTGACGCTGGGCAGTAAAGAGCACCAGTGACAGTCAGAGTAACTCATCCTATTTCTATTGGCTATTTGCTGTCCAATCAGAAAAGATTGTTTCTATTTCTCCGTCTCTGATGCATAGACAAACTATTCATGTATTTTAATGTAATACTTAAAGACGTACACTATATTCCCTTCTCTTCCCATTTGATTGGCTATGAATATGACTCAGTCTTTCATTGGTTTATGACTGCATGGCTTTCTCCAGATCAAACTGTGGGACCCATCTCAGCCAAAACAGTTGACTCAAGATAGCCAAAAAGCACCTGGATGATCATTAAAACTCTTGGAAGAATATTCTACGGACAGATGAGTCAAAAGTATAACATTTTTGACGACACGAGTCCCATTATGCCTGGTGAAAAAACCAAACGCTGCATTCCACAGGAAGAATCTTATAGCAACGGTAACACATGGTGGTGGTAGTGTGATGGTTTGAGGAGGCTGTGCTGCCTCAGGACCTGGACAACTTAATAGAAGGAACCATGAATTCTGCTCTGTATCAGAGAATGTCAATCCATCAGTCTGGGAGGTGATGCTGAAGCCAGCTGGGTCATGCAGCAAGACAATTATCCAAAACAATTAAGTCCAAATGAAAATGGTTAAGAAGCAACAAATTTGAAGTTTAGGAACGGCTAGTCAAAGTCCAGACCTAACCCCAATAGAGATGTTGTGGCAGGACATGAAACGACCAGTTCATGATTGAAAACCAACCAATGTTGATGAGTTAAAGCAGTTTTGCATGGAAGAGTTGGCCACAATTCCTTCAGAGACATGAGACTGATCAATAACTACCGGAAGTGTTTGGTTGGTCAACAACTACAGGAAGTGTTTGGTTGGAGTCATTGCAGCTAAAGGTGGAACAACCAGTTATTGAAGTGGGCAATTACTTTTTCCACACAGGGGCATTGGGTGCTGCAATTACCTTTTCCACACAGGGGCATTGGGTGCTGCAATTACCTTTTCCACACAGGGGCATTGGGTGCTGCAATTACCTTTTCCACACAGGGGCATTGGGTGCTGCAATTACCTTTTCCACACAGGGGCATTGGGTGCTGCAATTACCTTTTCCACACAGGGGCATTGGGTGCTGCAATTACCTTTTCCACACAGGGGCATTGGGTGCTGCAATTACCTTTTCCACACAGGGGCATTGGGTGCTGCAATTACCTTTTCCACACAGGGGCATTGGGTGCTGCAATTACCTTTTCCACACAGGGGCATTGGGTGCTGCAATTACCTTTTCCACACAGGGGCATTGGGTGCTGCAATTACCTTTTCCACACAGGGGCATTGGGTGCTGCAATGACCTTTTCATAGCTTTGTTATTTAAATAAATCTGTAATAGTTTTATTTGTTCACTCAGGTTCCCTTGATCTAATATTAGGTGTTGGTTGAAGATCGGATAACATTCAGTGTCAAAAATAAGCAAAAGTAGAGAAAATTATAAAGGGGGCAATACTTTACTAACATACGGAATTATTTTAAGGACAAACCAAGGATAATTTAGCCATTTGATTTAGAATTTTAAAGACGACTTGAAGGATCAAAAAATAAATATGTATTATTATCTATTAGCCCATAGAAACACATTGCATAACAGTTTCACTACATCCTACAAAACAATCTAAAGGAAGTTTGTTCTGAAGTGTCTGTATCTGAGAGATATAAGATCAGGAAACATCTAGTTTTTACATCGGGAAAATAAAACCAATCAATCGTGGAACACTCACATTGTCCTTCAACAGTTTACTGGTAGGAGAGTTGCTTTCCAGAAGTTTCCTCTTTGTCCGTCTGTCAACAGCCAGCGGAGAGCTGAAGGAGATAAATAACTTTCAGTCTCAACTGACAAAAACACGTTAGAATTAAGCAATAATACCCGAGGGGGTGTGGTATATGGTCAATATACCGCGGCCAAGGGCTGATGTTAAGCACGACTCAACGCGGAGTGCCTGAATACAGCCCTTAGCCGCGGTATATTGGCCACATACACCACAAACCCCCCCGAGGTGCCTTATTGCTATTATAAACTGGTTACCAATGTAATTAGAGCTGTAAAAAATACATGTCATACCCGTAGTATACGGTCTGATATACCATGGCTGTCAGCCAATCAGCATTCAGGGTCGAACCACCCAGTTCATAATGTAAATTATATCAGTTAGACGAGAGCTTCTCTGTCTGTCAACAGCCAATGGAGAACTGGAAGACATTACATTAAAGATATATCATTCATGATAAGTAGGCTGTGTAGAATAGGGCTTTGTCCCAAATGACACCCTCTATCAGGGATTATCAACTAGATATATCATTAATGATAAGTAGGCTGTGTAGAATAGGGCTTTGTCCCAAATGACACCCTCTATCAGGGATTATCAACTAGATATATCATTCATGATAAATAGGCTGTGTAGAATAGGGCTTTGTCCCAAATGACACCCTCTATCAGGGATTATCAACTAGATATATCATTCATGATAAGTAGGCTGTGTAGAATAGGGCTTTGTCCCAAATGACACCCTCTATCAGGGATTATCAACTAGATATATCATTCATGATAAGTAGGCTGTGTAGAATAGGGCTTTGTCCCAAATGACACCCTCTATCAGGGATTATCAACTAGATATATCATTCATGATAAGTAGGCTGTGTAGAATAGGGCTTTGTCCCAAATGACACCCTCTATCAGGGATTATCAACTAGATATATCATTCATGATAAGTAGGCTGTGTAGAATAGGGCTTTGTCCCAAATGACACCCTCTATCAGGGATTATCAACTAGATATATCATTCATGATAAGTAGGCTGTGTAGAATAGGGCTTTGTCCCAAATGACACCCTCTATCAGGGATTATCAACTAGATATATCATTCATGATAAGTAGGCTGTGTAGAATAGGGCTTTGTCCCAAATGACACCCTCTATCAGGGATTATCAACTAGATATATCATTCATGATAAGTAGGCTGTGTAGAATAGGGCTTTGTCCCAAATGACACCCTCTATCAGGGATTATCAACTAGATATATCATTCATGATAAGTAGGCTGTGTAGAATAGGGCTTTGTCCCAAATGACACCCTCTATCAGGGATTATCAACTAGATATATCATTCATGATAAGTAGGCTGTGTAGAATAGGGCTTTGTCCCAAATGACACCCTCTATCAGGGATTATCAACTAGATATATCATTCATGATAAGTAGGCTGTGTAGAATAGGGCTTTGTCCCAAATGACACCCTCTATCAGGGATTATCAACTAGATATATCATTCATGATAAGTAGGCTGTGTAGAATAGGGCTTTGTCCCAAATGACACCCTCTATCAGGGATTATCAACTAGATATATCATTCATGATAAGTAGGCTGTGTAGAATAGGGCTTTGTCCCAAATGACACCCTCTATCAGGGATTATCAACTAGATATATCATTCATGATAAGTAGGCTGTGTAGAATAGGGCTTTGTCCCAAATGACACCCTCTATCAGGGATTATCAACTAGATATATCATTCATGATAAATAGGCTGTGTAGAATAGGGCTTTGTCCCAAATGACACCCTCTATCAGGGATTATCAACTAGATATATCATTCATGATAAGTAGGCTGTGTAGAATAGGGCTTTGTCCCAAATGACACCCTCTATCAGGGATTATCAACTAGATATATCATTCATGATAAGTAGGCTGTGTAGAATAGGGCTTTGTCCCAAATGACACCCTCTATCAGGGATTATCAACTAGATATATCATTCATGATAAGTAGGCTGTGTAGAATAGGGCTTTGTCCCAAATGACACCCTCTATCAGGGATTATCAACTAGATATATCATTCATGATAAGTAGGCTGTGTAGAATAGGGCTTTGTCCCAAATGACACCCTCTATCAGGGATTATCAACTAGATATATCATTCATGATAAGTAGGCTGTGTAGAATAGGGCTTTGTCCCAAATGACACCCTCTATCAGGGATTATCAACTAGATATATCATTAATGATAAGTAGGCTGTGTAGAATAGGGCTTTGTCCCAAATGACACCCTCTATCAGGGATTATCAACTAGATATATCATTCATGATAAGTAGGCTGTGTAGAATAGGGCTTTGTCCCAAATGACACCCTCTATCAGGGATTATCAACTAGATATATCATTCATGATAAGTAGGCTGTGTAGAATAGGGCTTTGTCCCAAATGACACCCTCTATCAGGGATTATCAACTAGATATATCATTCATGATAAGTAGGCTGTGTAGAATAGGGCTTTGTCCCAAATGACACCCTCTATCAGGGATTATCAACTAGATATATCATTCATGATAAGTAGGCTGTGTAGAATAGGGCTTTGTCCCAAATGACACCCTCTATCAGGGATTATCAACTAGATTCAGCCATGAGACTAGTTTCTTCAGCGGATTGTTCAGGGGCTGGAACATAATTTCAAAATCATTTTTAAAATCAGCAAATTGACCTCAAGAAGCACAAACAGATGTTTGACTAAAACAATCTCAAACCTTGATAACATATGCAGTGCATGCAGAAAGGATTGTTTTTCACCCCTCAATCTACACTATGACAAAGCAAAAACAGATTTATTTGTAAATTTATTACAAAATATTACATTTTTGCATATGTTTTCAGACCCTTTGCTCAGTACTTTGTTGAAGCACCTTTGGCAGCAATTACAGACTCAAGTCTTCTTGGGTATGACGCTACAAGCTTGGCACACCTGTAGTTGGGGAGTTTCTCCTCTCTTCTTCTCTGCAGATCCTCTCGATCTCTCAGGTTGGATGGGGAGCGTCACTGCAGCGATTTTCAGGTCTCTCCAGAGATGCTCGAATGGGTTTAAGTCTGGGCCACTCAAGGACATTAAGACTTGTCCCGAAGCCACTTCTGCGTTGTCTTGGCTGTGTGCTTAGGGACGTTGTCCTGTAGGAAGGTGAACCTTCACCGCAGTCTGAGGTCCCGAGGGCTCTGGAGCAGGTTTTCATCAAAGATCACTGAACTTTGCTCCGTTCATCTTTCCCTCGATCCTGACTAGTCTCTCCCAGTCCCTGCTGCTGCAGGCCCCACTGCATGAACTGCCACCACCATGCTTCACCGTAGGGATGGTGCCACCACCATGCTTCACCGTAGGGATGGTGCCACCACCATGCTTCACCGTAGGGATGCTGCCACCACCATGCTTAACCGTAGGGATGCTGTCAGCACCATGCTTCACCATAGGGATGGTGCCATGTTTCCTCCAGATGTGACACTTGGCATTCAGGCCAAAGAGATCAATCTTGGTTTCATCCGACAAGAAAGTTGTTTCTCATGGTCAGAGTCACTTTCAGGGCCTTTTGGCAAACGCCAAGCGGGCTGTCATGTGCTTTTTACTGAGGAGTGGTTTCCATCTGGCCACTCTACCATAAAGGTCTGATTGGTGGAGTGCTGCAGAGATGGGAGTACCTTCCAGAAGGACACCCATCTCCACAGAGGAACTCTGGAGCCCTGTCAATTACCATTGGGTTCTTGGTCACCTTCCTGACCAAGGCCCTTCTCCCCCAATTGCTCAGTTTGGAAGATTCTTGGTGGTTCCAAACTTCTTTCATTTATGAATGATGGAGGAGGCCAGTATGTTCTTGGGGACCTTCAGTGTTCAATCATTACACAAAGGCCAGTATTCACTGGGCTTTTAATTTGAACAAATACGTTGATCAAACCTTTCCTATCGCAAACTCGTCACCTCTCCAGAGCCCGTTGGGGAGTTGCAGCGATGAGCCGAGATTGAAAAAGGGTTTTTACCCCCCCCCAAAAAAAACTGTTTAGTCAGATCTACCTGAAACACATTGTTTCCCCATTTTGAATTCAAAAGGGTGAATTTCGCCGTGACTAGTTAGCATCCCTGGTACTGCTGTGTTTCAGAACAGAAGACAGCGACCGCGGGATCCAACTAGGGAGACGGTCCATTTTGTTAGAAAATATCATTAGTGTTGCACTATTGTTCCTAAGTAATATAACCATAATACACTGCTCAAAAAATAAAGGGAACACAAATCAAATCAAATTTTATTTGTCACATACACACGGTTAGCAGATGTTAATGGTCACATACACACGGTTAGCAGATGTTAATGGTCACATACACACGGTTAGCAGATGTTAATGGTCACATACACACGGTTAGCAGATGTTAATGGTCACATACACACGGTTAGCAGATGTTAATGGTCACATACACACGGTTAGCAGATGTTAATGGTCACATACACACGGTTAGCAGATGTTAATGGTCACATACACACGGTTAGCAGATGTTAATGGTCACATACACACGGTTAGCAGATGTTAATGGTCACATACACACGGTTAGCAGATGTTAATGGTCACATACACACGGTTAGCAGATGTTAATGGTCACATACACACGGTTAGCAGATGTTAATGGTCACATACACACGGTTAGCAGATGTTAATGGTCACATACACACGGTTAGCAGATGTTAATGGTCACATACACACGGTTAGCAGATGTTAATGGTCACATACACACGGTTAGCAGATGTTAATGGTCACATACACACGGTTAGCAGATGTTAATGGTCACATACACACGGTTAGCAGATGTTAATGGTCACATACACACGGTTAGCAGATGTTAATGGTCACATACACACGGTTAGCAGATGTTAATGGTCACATACACACGGTTAGCAGATGTTAATGGTCACATACACACGGTTAGCAGATGTTAATGGTCACATACACACGGTTAGCAGATGTTAATGGTCACATACACACGGTTAGCAGATGTTAATGGTCACATACACACGGTTAGCAGATGTTAATGGTCACATACACACGGTTAGCAGATGTTAATGGTCACATACACACGGTTAGCAGATGTTAATGGTCACATACACACGGTTAGCAGATGTTAATGGTCACATACACACGGTTAGCAGATGTTAATGGTCACATACACACGGTTAGCAGATGTTAATGGTCACATACACACGGTTAGCAGATGTTAATGGTCACATACACACGGTTAGCAGATGTTAATGGTCACATACACACGGTTAGCAGATGTTAATGGTCACATACACACGGTTAGCAGATGTTAATGGTCACATACACACGGTTAGCAGATGTTAATGGTCACATACACACGGTTAGCAGATGTTAATGGTCACATACACACGGTTAGCAGATGTTAATGGTCACATACACACGGTTAGCAGATGTTAATGGTCACATACACACGGTTAGCAGATGTTAATGGTCACATACACACGGCTAGCAGATGTTAATGGTCACATACACATGGTTAGCAGATGTTAATGGTCACATACACATGGTTAGCAGATGTTAATGGTCACATACACATGGTTAGCAGATGTTAATGGTCACATACACATGGTTAGCAGATGTTATTGGTCACATACACATGGTTAGCAGATGTTAATGGTCACATACACATGGTTAGCAGATGTTAATGGTCACATACACATGGTTAGCAGATGTTAATGGTCACATACACATGGTTAGCAGATGTTAATGGTCACATACACATGGTTAGCAGATGTTAATGGTCACATACACATGGTTAGCAGATGTTAATGGTCACATACACATGGTTAGCAGATGTTAATGGTCACATACACATGGTTAGCAGATGTTAATGCGAGTGTAGCGAAATGCTTGTGCTTCTAGTTCCGACAATGCAGTAATAACCAACAAGTAATCTAGCTAACAATTCCAAAAAAACTACTGTCTTATACACAGTGTAAGGGGATAAAGAATATGTACATAAGGATATATGAATGAGTGATGGTACAGAGCAGCATAGGCAAGATACAGTAGACGATATCGAGTACAGTATATACATATGAGATGAGTATGTAAACAAAGTGGCATAGTTAAAGTGGCTAGTGATACATGTATTACATAAGGATGCAGTCGATGATATAGAGTACAGTATCTACGTATGCATATGAGATGAATAATGTAGGGTAAGTAACATTATATAAGGTAGCATTGTTTAAAGTGGCTAGTGATATATTTACATCATTTCCCATCAATTCCCATTATTAAAGTGGCTGGAGTTGAGTCAGTGTCAGTGTGTTGGCAGCAGCCACTCAATGTTAGTGGTGGCTGTTTAACAGTCTGATGGCCTTGAGATAGAAGCTGTTTTTCAGTCTCTCGGTCCCAGCTTTGATGCACCTGTACTGACCTCGCCTTCTGGATGACAGCGGGGTGAACAGGCAGTGGCTCGGGTGGTTGATGTCCTTGATGATCTTTATGGCCTTCCTGTAGCATCGGGTGGTGTAGGTGTCCTGGAGGGCAGGTAGTTTGCCCCCGGTGATGCGTTGTGCAGACCTCACTACCCTCTGGAGAGCCTTACGGTTGAGGGCGGTGCAGTTGCCATACCAGGCGGTGATACAGCCCGCCAGGATGCTCTCGATTGTGCATCTGTAGAAGTTTGTGAGTGCTTTTGGTGACAAGCCAAATTTCTTCAGCCTCCTGAGGTTGAAGAGGTGCTGCTGCGCCTTCTTCACGATGCGGTCTGTGTGAGTGGACCAATTCAGTTTGTTTGTGATGTGTGTGCCGAGGAACTTAAAACTTGCTACCCTCTCCACTACTGTTCCATCGATGTGGATAGGGGGGTGTTCCCTCTGCTGTTTCCTGAAGTCCACAATCATCTCCTTAGTTTTGTTGACGTTGAGTGTGAGGTTATTTTCCTGACACCACACTCCGAGGGCCCTCACCTCCTCCCTGTAGGCCGTCTCGTCGTTGTTGGTAATCAAGCCTACCACTGTTGTGTCGTCCGCAAACTTGATGATTGAGTTGGAGGCGTGCGTGGCCACGCAGTCGTGGGTGAACAGGGAGTACAGGAGAGGGCTCAGAACGCACCCTTGTGGGGCCCCAGTGTTGAGGATCAGCGGGGAGGAGATGTTGTTGCCTACCCTCACCACCTGGGGGCGGCCCGTCAGGAAGTCCAGTACCCAGTTGCACAGGGCGGGGTCGAGACCCAGGGTCTCGAGCTTGATGACAAGCTTGGAGGGTACTATGGTGTTGAATGCCGAGCTGTAGTCGATGAACAGCATTCTCACATAGGTATTCCTCTTGTCCAGATGGGTTAGGGCAGTGTGCAGTGTGGTTGAGTTACAACACAATGTAACTCCAAGTCAATCACACTTCTGTGAAATCAAACTGTCCACTTAGGAAGCAACACTGATTGACAATAAATTGCACATGCTGTTGTGCAAATGGAATAGAAAACAGGTGGAAATTATAGGCAATTAGCAAGACACCCCCAATAAAGGAGTGGTTCTGCAGGTGATAACCACAGACCACTTCTCAGTTTCAATGCTTCCTGGCTGATGTTTTGGTCACTTTTGAAAGCTGGCGGTGCTTTCACTCTAGTGGTAGCATGAGACGGAGTCTACAACCCACACAAGTGGCTCAGGTAGTGCAGCTCATCCAGGATGGCACATCAATGCGAGCTGTGGCAAGAAGGTTTGCTGCGTCTGTCAGCGTAGTGTCCAGAGCATGGAAGCGCTACCAGGAGACAGGCTAGTACATCAGGAGACGTGGAGGAGGCCGTAGGAGGGCAACAACCCAGCAGCAGGACCGCTACCTCCGCCTTTGTGCAAGGAGGAGCAGGAGGAGCACTGCCAGAGCCCTGCAAAATGACCTCCAGCAGGCCACAAATGGGCATGTTTCTGCTCAAATGGTCACCATGATATTTTTACACTTATTTTTGGGGCGGCTGCTCAACTAAAAGAAATCTCGGTCGACCAGCAAACAGCCTATCGACCAAACCAAAGACCAGTCGACTAAATGTGATTAGCCCTAATATTCATTAGTTGCACACTAGAGCAAAATGTTTGGCAACAGAAACCATTTTGCAATACAAATTAGGGTTTTGCTTGGACAAATTCAGTTAGGTCCCTCCACGTTCTGTTCAATTTGCTCCCATTTGATTCTTAGTGAAAACACCCCAGTTGGCAAACAGTAGCAAATGACAAGACATTGTAGGGTCATCCTGCTAATGAATACTCACTTGTCCAGACTCCGTAGATGCTCTCTCACCTTCTGCACATGTCCTAGCTTGGTGTCGTTCACTACAAAGTCATCACACCTGTAACTACAGAGAGAGAGACAGAGAGAGAGACAGAGAGAGAGACAGAGAGAGAGACAGAGAGAGAGACAGAGACAGAGAGAGAGACAGAGAGAGAGACAGAGAGAGAGACAGAGAGAGAGACAGAGAGAGAGACAGAGAGAGAGACAGAGAGAGAGACAGAGAGAGAGACAGAGAGAGAGACATCAATGCCACACCTGTGACAACAGAGAGACAGGACTGGCTGTATGCAGTAGAGTCACTATGCCGTAACAAGTACGCAAGGGCCAAGATGTTTCTGAATCCTGCGCCACAGTTCTTCTCAGGTAAAGTCAATGCATAATGGCCTCTACTAGTCTAGCAAACACAGCTATCAAGCTAAGTGGCCCACTCACCAGAAGAGACTGTAGCTGCTGCAGACCAGGTGGCCCACTCACCAGAAGAGACTGTAGCTGCTACAGACCAGGTGACCCACTCACCAGAAGAGACTGTAGCTGCTGCAGTCCATGCAGACCAGGTGCTGAGCGTTCTTCTCCTGCTCCTCACATCTCTTCTGACCAGCACCTCCAGTCACCTGACTCTGGCTGTCCTCATAGTGCTGCTTAGCATGAGCATTCACATACCTGGAGAGAGAAAGGTTGACTGCATTAAACACAACACATGCACTCAACTACAGGTTTACATCGGTTAAGGTAATATCACTTTCGCAATAGTCACATGGACCTTCATACGCATCTAAAAGCTGGAATGGGGCCTGTTGAAATAGATGACCAACTATCTACTGCAAGTCGCTACAATGATTGTATGTCAATACTAACCTCCCACAATGCACATTGAGACAGGTAAGACATACCCAGGGACTTTTGTTTGACCTGCAAACTAGAGAGAAGAAGAGACGTTAGACGCTATGTAACTTAAGGACACTCATAGCTCTCAAACCCTTCTTCGCCGTATGTAGGGTTTTCAGAGGTTACATTGGCCCACATTTGGCTCCGTATGAACCAGTGTTATCCCCACTTATTTTTCCCCACGATGCGTATTAAAGTAGTGGCGAGAGGCACACACAGCTTGTAAAATAATCAGGATATCATTCTGCCAGGTAGGCATAGGCTACTTTTTTTTATTTTATATATATAAATATATTTCAATTGATTTGACTTCCTTGTATGAACTATCTATGAAATTGCTGCTTGTTGCGTTTATATTTTGTTCAGTGTAAATGTTAACTAGCTACAAAGTAGCCTATGCCTACCTGGCAGAATGATATCCTGATTATTTTACAAGCTGTGTGCCTCCAGTTCATGAAATACGCTTCCTCCCCACCAGTTAGGCTCACACAGGTTTTCGGAGCATGATAGATCGCTAATTAGAGCAGGTGGCCACTTTTCCCGACTGTCTCAGTAAATAAGCAATGTAACGTGGAGATGTGGTTGGGGACAAGATGGCGGAGTGAGTGGTCACATTAAACTGAGCTCCTGAACTTTAAAGTGAATTCAAGCCATAATTTGAGTTTGACGACGAACTCAGTTAAAATTACGTTTTTTTTTTGTTGTCTTTAAAAAAAAAAATATTTTGATGGTTTGGGTTGTAATTCTTTTGTCCAAGACAGATGGTTTATCTAGAATCATTTACCCAAGTCAGGCACTTTTTCTTCTAATAACCTAAAAAAATAAAGTCAATTCTGTTGCATTTAGATTTGTTTGGAGGAATTAAACATATTATATTCGGAAATCACAATTAGTGAAAGACTATGATGATCGTGGAGGTTAACAGGCTATTGACTTTGAGTCGTTAGTGGGAGCTTTTAGAATTAAATGGGTGAAATGTCTGTCTAATCCTAACTCTGTGGTATCATATCCCTAACTGTTTAATAAACTTGGACTTAAATTCCTAATGAAATGGGATTTTGACCCTAGCAAATTAAATGTCAAATTGTGTAAGTTACACCAGCAAATGTTATTTTTCTGGAAAATTATAATCAAGCACTATTTTTCCCCCCACAAAACATTGATTTGGAATTATATAGTTTTAAAATTAATAGGAAATCCATTTTCAAAGGCCTTTGGTTTGACAAGAGTATTCATTTTGTATTTGGTATACAACACTGGGGAGTTCTTACCATTTGACGAGTTCATTGGTACATTTCAGGTTAATACTCAGAGAGAATATATGAAAGGTTTGCAAAGCAATTCCACTTCCTTTACTTGGACTTATAACACTTTGTTATGAGGTTGTTCTCTCTTTTCCAACTTTACAAATTAATGACTAAACTTTTTGGATAAAAAAAATGCAACAATAAGTAGATATGATTGGCAGTTGAGTAATTTTTGGTGATTATAATTATATAATGCTATGGAAGGGACCAACCCATGTTATGGTCAAATGCGACTACCCTTTGCCTTACTTGACCAGTTATTCCAAAAGTTAAACTAATTTTACAATATTTTCTTACATCTATCCTGGAAATGATTTCTTGCACAAAAGATTCCATTTTGACCAAATGCCTTGTTTCTTCTGTTCCTGATTCAGAATCTAAGGAGCATATATTTTTTTCATGCCACCATTCTAGTAAACTATGGATTGAAATTCATGAACGGTTGTGTATAAAATCTCCAGAATTACCTGTTTACCTTTGATGATGTTAAATGGCATTACGCTTATCCTTGTAATTCCGATCATAACTATTTTTTTAAACATCATTATTCACAAATTTAAATGGGGTGGAAAATGTCCTTATTTTGTAGGGTTTTCTTTCTTCTTCATTGAACTGATAGAATTTTATAAATCCCTCAAACTTGTGAAACTTAAAAAGTTGGAAAAATGATTAGAAGTCATGTCTCAATGTCTGTTAATGTCTCATTGCCTTGTCACATATTAATGATGTCCTGGTGTTCTATTATTTCATTTGTGTCATTGTAGTCACAGGAATGTCCCTGTATTGATGTGTAATATTGTTATTGTTGCAATAAATAAAAACATGGCGATATGTCCGTGTGGAAACACCAACCCCTAACAATGCGAGTAGTTGTTTTTTTTTTAATACGTTTTTGGAAACGCTTTGCGTGTTGATGTTTAAACAAGCGTCCGGGCTCTTAAAGACAACTCGACCGGTCAGAAGATACTATCAAAGATGTGTGTAACTAAACCAAGACAGAGCACAGCCTGTCGTTTCCAATGGGAGCAAATGAGTCAGAGGGAAAAACAAGAAAGGGAGTGGGCAGAGTTAAGCATGAGATAGCGAGATCCTATTGGCGAGTTCTAGAATATATCTGCATATTTCCGTTAGGGAACGCCTTCTCTGAAGTGCCGAGTATGCAATAACTAAATTCGTCTTTCCACTCCTAAACAACGCAATTTTAAACTTTCGCAAAGGGTAAAGTCTACAAAACTTAGTCCACTCTGTTCATAATTATATTTTAGTTTTGGGAAATTAAAACTGTATTGAGATCAAACGTTTCAGCGATGATAAAATGTCCAAAATGTCAGCCAAACTCCATCTAGTTCCATCTTCTCCCACTGCCATATTTGTGTGAAGCGGATGCTTCACATTTATACATCCGATGAAATATCTGCCTCATTATTCTCTATGTGATACTACCGTTAAGCGATGAGTGTTAATGTTTAGACTAGTGTCGGGGGTCTTAACGCAACTCCCCCGGTCAGGAGATACTATCGTGAATAGGCGTCAATGAATGGGGCAGCACATTCACAAGCCATGAAAATAGATGAGTCACCATCAAGTTGGTTTCATTATAGAAATATCTGAATATTATTAAATCAATGAAGGCGCACCGCATAGCGTTGGTGCAAAATGTGTAAAAAATGTGTGCGGGGCAAATAACTTCACAAATCAAGAGACAGCCAGGGGAAACTGTAGAAAAACAAGTCCTAGTCAAGACAAGTAGCTATCAGGTGGGCTAGTTAGCTAACTAAATGTGGTTGTTAACGTTAGCTACCAGAATGAAATGTATACTAACTCACCGCTGCAACACCAGGAGGATGGGGAACCATGGGGGAAGCTTGAGGAATCTATGGTAATGCAAACATTGGAGTTCAAATGAGGGCACTCCATCAAACTAGATTAGGGTAGCTAGCTAACGTCTCCCGAGTTTCAGCAGTGTTGTTGCGCTAGCTACGTAGCAGCTTTGGCAAAAGATAGCTAATTAGCTGTTGTGTCGTGATTAAATTGTTGCTTAATTAGCGAGCTAACGTAGCAACAGACCATATTATAAATAGATGTATTAATTTATCTTCATTTGACACCATTTCGATGGGAGCCACGATCAAAACAAAACCTATCACATCCACAAAAAAAAGAAAGTGTAAACGAGTCAAACGCTCCAAAAACATTTAAGAGAATTTAAAGGAAGTGACGTAGGGCGAAAACAACTCGAGTTGTTAGTGATTGGTTAACCATGTTATCCGTCAACATCCCGCTTTCTCTCAGAGGTTAAAAACTAAATCCGTGTTTTAATTGGCTCCAGCGTGACCTCCCTATTATTGGAAGGGTTTATTGTCACGTTTTGTTTTACCCTGCTCAATTCTTATTTGTAGCTGATCAAACCAGCAAGGATATCAAAAAAACTTTTCTAGACTTTATATGGGAAAATAAACAACACAAACTTGAGAAGCCTGTAATATCAAACCAAAGAGCTGATGGTGGGCTTGAAGTACTAGATTTCATTGATATCAACAATACCTTTAAAGTAAACTGGATAAAAGTTGTTTAACTCTGAATCTTTATGGTACTTCATTCTAAAACTGGGTGGTCTTACAATTGTGTGGAAGTGCAACTATTCTCTAGCAAAATTACCCATCAAACTGTCCAAATTTCATGAACAAGCCCTTTTAGCCTGGAAACTATGTTATGGCCACAACTTCTCCCCACACAAGGCACTTCTGTGGAACAACAAAGATATTGAGGTTAAAAGCAGTTATTTGTTCTTCCCTAAGTGGTTTGAAAAAAATGTTATATTTGTGCTTGATCAATTTGATAAACAAGGAAATATACTTTAGCAATAAGGCCTGAGGAGGTGTGGTATATGGCCAATATACTATAGCCTAATAGATGACTTAATTGTTTTCTACCAACAGGAAAGAACGGTTAGTATAGCATGCCAAACTGACCCCTTGGTGCCAGAGTGTTCCTGTGCTGCGGTAGAGCTCAAGGCCCAGCTAGATAGCGCTCACGGAGATCAGTGAAGACCAGAACTACACCACAGATGGAGCTGATGGAGATCAGTGAAGACCAGAGCTACACCACAGATGGAGCCGATGGAGATCAGTGAAGACCAGAACTACACCACAGATGGAGCTGATGGAGATCAGTGAAGACCAGAACTACACCACAGATGGAGCCGCTGGAGATCAGTGAAGACCAGAACTACACCACAGATGGAGCCGATGGAGATCAGTGAAGACCAGAACTACACCACAGCTGGAACTGATGGAGATCAGTGAAGAACAGAACTACACCACAGATGGAGCTGATGGAGATCAGTGAAGACCGGAACTACACCACAGATGGAGCCGATGGAGAGAGAGAGAGATCAGTGAAGACCAGAACTGCACCACAGATGGAGACGATGGAGAGAGAGAGATCAGTGAAGACCAGAACTACACCACAGATGGAGCTGATGGAGATCAGTGAAGACCAGAACTACACCACAGATGGAGCCGGTGGAGATCAGTGAAGACCAGAACTACACCACAGATGGAGCCGGTGGAGATCAGTGAAGACCAGAACTACACCACAGCTGGAACTGATGGAGATCAGTGAAGACCAGAACTACACCACAGATGGAGCTGATGGAGATCAGTGAAGACCAGAACTACACCACAGATGGAGCCGATGGAGAGGGAGAGATCAGTGAAGACCAGAACTACACCACAGATGGAGCCGATGGAGAGAGAGAGATCAGTGAAGACCAGAACTACACCACAGATGGAGCTGATGGAGATTAGTGAAGACCATAACTCTCTGTATGAACCTGAGAGCTCAGAAGCCAAGACATACTTTTGAAGATGCAAGATCCACAATACATAGTCTGATAGAAAGCTTAAGGAGTTCAATGTCAATGTCTGCAATGAGCCAGGATGTCGAGCAGGTGTCATCAGTTCATCCCTGAAAATACATGGTTTTGCCATCACCATGGAGACCGTGTGTTGTGGGCCACAGGAGGAAGTGGGATCCCCAGACCAGAGTGGGAAAGTTGTTTGCAGGGAATCTGTTGGTGCCATCAGCAGCCTTCTTTACTGTCGGCTCCCGCTCCATATTTGTGGAAACATGTCACCTCCTCAGTCTGGTGTCCATGTCTCTGTGACGGTTCACAAGCCAACAGCATGTTAACTACATGTTGACCCAGCACACGGAGGCCATTCTGGATACAGTTGGTGACAGTCCACTAATCGTATCTGGAGACGCACGGTGTGATTCACCTGGCCGTTGTGCCTCCGTTGGCTCTTACACCATCCTGGACTCTGCTTCCCCCAGGAGACCGTTCTTCCTTTGGCTCTTACACCATCCTGGACTCTGCTTCCCCCAGGATACCGTTCTTCCTTTGGCTCTTACACCATCCTGGACTCTGCTTCCCCCAGGAGACCGTTCTTCCTTTGGCTCTTACACCATCCTGGACTCTGCTTCCCCCAGGAGACTGTTCTTCCTTTGGCTCTTACACCATCCTGGACTCTGCTTCCCCCAGGAGACAGATCTTCCTTTGGCTCTTACACCATCCTGGACTCTGCTTCCCCCAGGAGACTGTTCTTCCTTTGGCTCTTACACCATCCTGGACTCTGCTTCCCCCAGGAGACCGTTCTTCCTTTGGCTCTTACACCATCCTGGACTCTGCTTCCCCCAGGAGACTGTTCTTCCTTTGGCTCTTACACCATCCTGGACTCTGCTTCCCCCAGGAGACTGTTCTTCCTTTGGCTCTTACACCATCCTGGACTCTGCTTCCCCCAGGAGACCGTTCTTCCTTTGGCTCTTACACCATCCTGGACTCTGCTTCCCCCAGGAGACCGTTCTTCCTTTGGCTCTTACACCATCCTGGACTCTGCTTCCCCCAGGAGACTGTTCTTCCTTTGGCTCTTACACCATCCTGGACTCTGCTTCCCCCAGGAGACTGTTCTTCCTTTGGCTCTTACACCATCCTGGACTCTGCTTCCCCCAGGAGACCGTTCTTCCTTTGGCTCTTACACCATCCTGGACTCTGCTTCCCACCTGATCCTCCCCCAGGAGACTGTGCAGGCGATGTGAGGAATAGTTACTGTTTGGAGACAGAGGGATTAGAGAGATGTCTGCAACACATTGAGGTAAGCTATAGCCTAACCTATATTTTGTTACCTAGCCAAAGGGTTGTAAGTGTGTATTTGGTATGTTTTTACGTTTGTATGAAAAGTTTCACAAATTAGTTGCATTTTCAGACCTATACATGCCTCTTGTAAGACCCTATGATCTGTGAAGTGTACATGATACAGAAAATGTCTTCGTTTCATTATTGTCCTTATAGTGAGCTCTAAAATATGGAATATCTCTAGATTCTGGAGAAAAAAATAACTTAATGTTTGAGACATTTAGCATTATCTCAAAGACCGTCGTGAGAGTTAGTTTTACCCTTGAAGAGGATGTAGGTACCTTTAGGATAATAATAATAATAATAAAATCACTATTACTAACAGGCCCATGGATGCAGTATTCAAACCCTGGCCACTGACAGGCATCCAAGTGTGAGGGTGACCTTGAGGGACTCACCTGCTGATATCTGGCATGAGTATGACCTGTGACCTGGTGGCTGTCGGGAGGTAATGTCAGAGGTAATGTCATATATTTTATAGTATTTATTTTTAATTTTTTATATATATATATATTTTTTTTTACTGTATTATTGACTATGTTTGTTTAACTCCATGTGTAACTCTGTGTTGTTGTTTGTGTCTAACTGCTTTGTGTCACACCCTGACCATAGTTTGCTTTGTATATTTCTATGTTTTGGTTGGTCAAGGTGTGAGCTGAGTGGGCATTCTATGTTTCATGTCTAGTTTGTCTATTTCTATGTCTGGCCTGATATGGTTCTCAATCAGAGGCAGGTGTTAGTCATTGTCTCTGATTGGGAACCATATTTAGGTAGCCTGGGTTTCACTGTGTATTGGTGGGTGATTGTTCCTGTCTCTGTGTTTGCACCAGATAGGACTGTTTCGGTTTTCGTTACGTTCTTTGTTTTGTAGTGTTTGTATTGATTCGTGTTTTACGTTTGTTTATTAAACATGGATCGCAATCTACACGCCGCATTTTGGTCCGACTCTCCTTCAACTAAAGAGAACCGTTACACTGTGCTTTATCTTGGCCAGGTCGCAGTTGTAAATGAGAACTTGTTCTCAACTAACCTACCTGGTTAAATAAATAAAATAATAAATAAAACTATGATTTGTGTAACTTATATCTGTCTCTAGGACCATCCCAGCAGACTCTCCTGACTGCCCAAAGAGCGAGCCCATCACTTTGGGACGGTGGGCTGGTGTTCCAAAAATGGATAAGGAGCAGGCCATTCAACAGCGAATTCAAAGATGCACACATCTATAAATACATAAATGTACAGTGCCTTGCAAAAGTATTCATCCCACTTGGCGTTTTTCCTATTTTGTTGCATTACAACCTGTAATTTAAATAGATTTTTATTTGGATTTCATGTAACACAGAATAATCCATATTGGTGAATTTCAATGAAAAAAATGACTTGTTTCAAAAAATTCCTAAAAATAAAAACGTAAAAGTGGATGTGTACATATATATTCACCCCCTTTGTTATGAAGCCCCTAAATAAGATCTGGTGCAACCAATTACCTTCAGAAGTCACATAATTAGTTAAATAAAGTCTGCTTGTGTGCAATCTAAGTGTCACATGATCTGTCAGATGATCTCAGTAGATATACACCTGTTCTGAAAGGCCACCGAGTCTGCAACACCACTAAGTAAGGGACACCACCAAGCAAGCGGCATCATGAAGACCAAGGAGCTCTCCAAACAGGTCAGGGACAAGGTTGTGGAGATGTACAGATGGGTTATAAAAAAATATCTGAAACTTTCACCATCCCACGGAGCACCATTAAATACATTATATTATTATAAAATGGAACGAGTATGGCACCACAACAAACCTGCCAAGAAAAGGCCGCCCACCAAAACTCATGGACCAGGCAAGAAGGGCATTAATCAGAGAGGCAACAAAGAGACCAAAAATAACCCTGAAGTAGCTGCAAAGCTCCACAGCGGAGATTGGAGTATCTGTCCAAAGGACCACTTTAAGCCGTACACTCCACAGGGTTTTACGGAAGGGTGGCCAAAAAAAGCCATTGCTTAAAGTGTTTGCCAAAAGGTATGTGGGAAACTCCCCAAACATATGGAAGAAGGTACTCTGGTCAGGTGAGACTAAAATTGAGCTTTTTGGCCATCAAGGAAAACGTTATGTCTTGCGCAAACCCAACACCTCACATCACCCCGAAAACACCATCCCCACAGTGATGCATGGTGGTGGCAGCATCATGCTGTGGGGATGTTTTTCATCAGCAGGGAAACTGGTCAGAATTGAAGGAATGATGGATGGTGCTAAATACAGGGAAATTATTGAGGGAAATCTGTTTCAATCTTCCAGAGATGTGAGACTGGGACGGAGGTTCGCCTTCCAGCAGGACAATGACCCTAAGCATACTGCTAAAGCAACACTCAAGTGGTTTAAGGGGAAACATTTAAATGTCTTGGAATGGCTTAGTCAAAGCCCAGACCTCAATCTGTGGTATGACTTAAAGATTGCTGTACACCAGTGGAACCCATCCAACTTGAAGGAGCTGGAGCAGTTCTGCCTTGAAGAATGGGCAAAAATCCCAATGGCTGGATGTGCCAAGCTTATAGAGACATACCCCAAGAGACTTGCAGATGTAATTGCTGCAGAAGGTGGTTCTTTGGGGGGGGGAACATTTATGCAGCTCAAGCTTTCTGTTTTATTGTATTATTTCTTGTTTGTTTCACAAGAAAAAATATTTTGCATCTTCAAAGTGGTCGGCTGTAACGGCGTTCGTCTCCATTTTAAATGTAGGAGGGGTATTAGAGGCCCACAATAGAAGAATACATTTCTTAGCAAAGTATGTAATAGTCATAAGCAAATTTTCTTTGTCAGGATCAAGAAGAAAGTCCAGCTGGGCATTAAGAAGATAGATACACGGGGTCATATCAAACTGTACCTCTAGTATTTTCTGTGCAGCAGTATGTATAGATTGCCAGAATCTCTACAGCTCCAAAATACATGCATATAGGTTCCACTTTCAGAGGTACATATCTTTATGTACATATTCTTTATCCCCTTACACTGTGTATAAGACAGTAGGTTTTTTTGGGAATTGTTAGTTAGATTACTTGTTGGTTATTACTGCATTGTCGGAACTAGAAGCACAAGCATTTCGCTACACTCGCATTAACATCTGCTAACCATGTGTATGTGACAAATAACATTTGATTTGATTTGATTTACAGTTAGGAGACATATCTGTTTTCATTCTATGGAGTCTCAAAGGAGTATAATAACATTTGTACAAACATTTGTAATTAGATTATTTCATTTTTCCATTAGTAGAGGAGCAGTATACCCTGTTGCAAACCTCCGCCCATAACTCATCACTGATAGTCAGACCAAGGTCCTTTTCCCAGATTATTTTCAAAGGAGTATTATTATTATTTCTCAGAAAGGAGTCTATATATGTAAGATATTTTGCCTTTAATGAATTGTGCTGTGACAAGAAGGGTTTCAACTTGGAGGTAAATGAGGAAATTACATGTCTAATTTGAAGATATAAAATCGAATTCTCTGCAGAGCTTTTGAAAGGATTTCAGTGTAGTGGTTTTTTGATGAAATAGGTCTGAAAAGGTCCTGATTCCTAGAGTATGCCAAAGATTAAAGTTGGCATCCCTCAGGGCTTTTGGCAAGTCTGGGTTGCCCACTATAGGCGAGTGAGAACATATTTGGGAGGAAATGCCCAGGTATTTCTTACAGTCCCTCCACGCTAGTAGGGTGCTGTAAATCACAATGGTTTTGGCTATGTTGCCCACTTCACTAAAGTTATTAATGAATATAATTGAGCTTAAGGGCAATAAACCACAGGATTGGGCTTCTATCTGAATCCACGTTGACTCTTGTCTGTTTGTGATCCATGTTAGCATGTTGCGGATTTGGGCAGACCAGTATAACAATTGAAGGGAGGGAAGAGCAAGACCACCCTTCGATTCAGGTTTCGATAGACTGGAAAACTTGATCCTAGGTTTTTTATTGACCCATATAAATTTGGTGATGCTTTGGTTAGTTGTTTTGAAGAAGGAAAGTGGGAGATAGCATGGGAGCATCTGAAATAAGTAGTTCAGTCTAGGGAGGACATTCATACGGATTCATACGGAACAAATCCACTGTCTGCCCTCTCAATATTACACTCACCAGCTCTATGAAGACACTATGTCCTTTCCAATGGAAAACACAGGGGTTTCAATACCTCGGGATCTTATGAGACTATACAGGACTGACCATCCATGATATCAACATTATAGTTATAACCAAGTTATGAGACTATACAGGACTGACCATCCATGATATCAACATTATAGTTATAACCAAGTTATGAGACTATACAGGACTGACCATCCATGATATCAACATTATAGTTTAATCATGTTATGAGACTATACAGGACTGACCATCCATGATATCAACATTATAGTTATAACCAAGTTATGAGACTATACAGGACTGACCATCCATGATATCAACATTATAGTTATAACCATGTTATGAGACTATACAGGACTGACCATCCATATCAACATTATAGTTATAACCAAGTGATGAGACTATACAGGACTGACCATCCATGATATCAACATTATAGTTATAACCAAGTTATGAGACTATACAGGACTGACCATCCATGATATCAACATTATAGTTATAACCAAGTTATGAGACTATACAGGACTGACCATCCATGATATCAACATTATAGTTTAATCATGTTATGAGACTATACAGGACTGACCATCCATGATATCAACATTATAGTTATAACCAAGTTATGAGACTATACAGGACTGACCATCCATGATATCAACATTATAGTTATAACCATGTTATGAGACTATACAGGACTGACCATCCATGATATCAACATTATAGTTATAACCAAGTGATGAGACTATACAGGACTGACCATCCATGATATCAACATTATAGTTATAACCAAGTTATGAGACTATACAGGACTGACCATCCATGATATCAACATTATAGTTATAACCAAGTTATGAGACTATACAGGACTGACCATCCATGATATCAACATTATAGTTATAACCAAGTTATGAGGCTATACAGGACTGACCATCCATGATATCAACATTATAATTATAACCAAGTTATGAGACTATACAGGACTGACCATCCATGATATCAACATTATAATTATAACCAAGTTATGAGACTATACAGGACTGACCATCCATGATATCAACATTATAGTTTAACTTTGTTTTGAGGATATACAGCGTTTGTTTACATGTTCTTTGTTGACAAACATTGGAGTAAAACAAGCTTAATATTTTGGGTTCTCGTGGAGTGTGACCGTTGAACGAAGCTCATGAGGCATTTATCAGATTCTTCAAGAATCAATGGTTACATATCATTAATTTATAAGAGCAAAAACGGATGAAGCAACTGCTGATTGCCCCTTTAAGATATGCTACTGCTGTTTGTCTATTGATCTTGTGCAAGACTTGCAATCACAAGCCTTTCATGTGGATCCTCTTCTTGTGTTATTGGAACTTGTAAATACACCTTAATAACCCTGTAATTGACTGGATTTTTGTAATCCTGTTTCAGTGATCTGTTTCCACTACCATGTAGCCAGGTGGCTTTGGATAAAGGCGTCTGCTAAATGGCATTTATTATTAAACTCGTCTTTGACTCTGCCAACTAGCTGCCCAGTGTAGTTATCATTCCTTTCCACTAGATGGGAGCCAAAGCTAGTAGAAGTCACTACTGTAGCAACAGGGACACGGAATTACTGCGCGTTGAATGGTAGTTTTATCTTCAAAGCAAGTTAATCTGGTTACACTTGAACATGTTATAGTGGACAAGCTAACGAATACTATTGTTACATAAGGCGCAGGCCTTAGAAAAAATGACAGCAAGCTAGATTTACTAAATGAACTGGTTTTATTCAAAGCCTATGTAAATGCTAGTTGCTTCTGGGTTTGCGCGCTTTATGGAAGTGACGACACACGCAGGGATGAGACGCTATACACCTCGTCCAATTTTCCCTTGTGCCCATATGGTGAACTGGCGATAAACTGCCAGCCTGTGTGTTCCGCAAACAAAACCATACGAAAAGTTAGTCTCATAATGAGCACACCCCAAATTACTTGCCTAGACATTTTACAATTTCGGGTGTGTTCATGAATTCATAGCGTTGTCAGATGGTCTGTTCGTAAATTCAACTGGCGCTCTGGCCGATGAGGATTACTGACCTTAGTCAAGCACCCAAACTAACTGGCTAAAGGTGGTTAGCTTTACTAGCTACTTCCAGACACAAATAATACAACTGCCGGACCATTTTACTCCCCCCATCAGAGCTGGTGTTATGTTATCCAGAGAGTTGGTTACTAACTGCTGCTGGCAACAATTTAATTCCACTTTTTTTGTCGACATTTACGGACACCGACCATTGTCAACGGGTGTTGAGTTTTCCTAAATTCAAGTTATTCTGTGCTCTGAAATGGGATGAGAGCAAATGTATAAACCCACCTAAATGAATGTCCATTGAGAATGCACTACACCATTTAGCTAAGCAGGACGTGAATAATCAAGTCAATAAACGTTGGTTAAGTTAGATATTAGATAGTTAATATTACTGGAAAGTTTGATGTATTAGTAGCCAACTAACGTTAGGTAGCTAGCTAACATACCGGTACATACTGCTGTAATGATATGCTATGCGGTTCGTAAGAATTGCGTAACTAACAAATTGTCAGCCAACATAACGTGCGACTTATTAGAAACCTAATTACTTTATTACATTTTCTTAACATTTGTCATAATTCGTTAAAACATTGTATTTGTATCCGCTCTCGTCGGACGTCAGCTGCATATTCTCCGCCATTTTATTCAAATATGAAAACGTTTGTGAAGCCACGCCCATTTCCCGTGGAATTGCATTATGGGCCCTAAAAGCACAGAAATGGTGTCCATCCACTGTATGTATACTTCATATTTTGGTGAATGTAGTACTACATCTGGGAACTTTTGGCATAGTAACTGTATCCATTCTTTAAAAAAAAAATGTTATGATAATATTTTTTTTAAATTAACAACAAATCAATACAGAAAGTACACGAGGGAACACAAGTATATATAGATTATAAGCAATGGACAATCGAGCTAGGGGGTACAATATCACATTACAATTACACAAGGACCTTAAGGGACATACATACACTTATAATTCTAACAGCTTTTTTTGTTAGTAGAGTATTTAACTGTTTTAAAATACAGTTCAATTTATTTTTGTAGGGTAAGAAAATGTTTGTTTTTTTATTGTAAATTTACATTTGTCTTTATGAAATTTGGCCAAAAGAATAATGAAATTAATTACATAAAAATGATTCCGCTTATTTCTATCGTATGTAAAGAATCCAAACAGTACATCTCTCCACAATAGTGTAACATCTTTATAAATGTGTTCAATTATAAATCTACTGATGTCTTATCACAGATTTCTTACATGAATACAATGCCAAAAAAGATGCAACACTGTTTCTGGGTGGTCATTACAAAAGGAGCAATTTGAGTTGATGTTTTACTTAAACTTCTTCATATAGTGGTTGGCAGGATAATATTTACAAACCATTTTAAAGGAAACTTCCTTAATTTTGTTAACAAGTAGGTATGTGTGTGGCAACATCAAAACTTTTTCCCAACAGATATTATCAATAAATCCATTCCAATAAGGCATGACAACATCCTTCTGAAACAAGGTTAGTATCGCTCTGTTGTTAAATGGACCAAAAGAGAAACAAATCTTTCCTACTGATGGGTCAACAGGGTCAATAGAAGGTAGGCTCTGAGGGTCAGGTCTTGACCCGTTCCTGAATAACATAGCAACACCTGAGGGAATGGCATCTAAAACAATTGCAAAATCTTTAGGTGTTACAGGGACCTTGTAAAGTGATAAGAATTCCTTATAACTGAGTAAAAGACCCTCTGCATTTACCAGTTGGCTCACCAATAGGATATTATTTCAGAACCAATATTCTAAAAACAAAGTATTTTTGTTACAATATATCCCGATTATTCCATATATAATATCTGTGTGGAGAAAAATTGTGTTTATAACAAGAAAACCTGCCGATGAAAAGTAGAAAGTTTCACTGGAATTTTGTCAATGTCATAATTGCAAAACAACATGAAGTTAAGGCCACCAAAAGTAGAGAAGACATGATGAGGAATAACATCCCAGATAGAAGTGGGTCTTCTTAGGAATTGTTTTATCCAACTGATCTTAAAAGTATTATTGAAAGTAGTAAAGTCCAGAAAATTCAGTCCACCATTCTCATAAGTGTTCATTACAACAGTTTTCCTAATGTAATGGGTACGGTTTCGCCACAGAAAGTTTAAAAGCATCTGGTCTATCTCCTTGCTAATTTTACTCTCAAGATATGAAGATTGAGCACCATATGTTAGTCTAGAGATACCTTCAGCCTTGGTTATTAGGACTCTACCTTTTAAAGACAAGTCCCTCTGTAGCCATTGATTTAGCTTCTTCTGTTTTTTTAATAAGAGGGTTCAAATGCAGTAAGTCATCTAGACTTCTGATCCTTTGTAATGGTTATGCCTAAATTTCACTGGAATACCATCATATGAAGGTGTCACACAATCTTTGACAGCTATGAGTATCCATACTATGAACAATAAGCATACTACATTTACATCACAAATAGTATGGTTAGTGCAGGTAGTATTCAGTATTTGAACACAGCTCCATTCCCCTTTAAGTTATGCACATCTTTCATTTTTGTGTTTATCTGTATTCATTTATTTTTGTAACACATTTGAATATGTATCCTTCAAAATGTATATGGAATTTCACAACAACAACATCACAGCACAGATTGACTCGCTGCTTTTATTTACTTCCTGCTTTTTTTAACTTCCTGCTTTTACTTCCTGCTTTGCTCCTTATGGGTACACTCAAAATGGCTGCCAGTCCAGGAGGATGACATCATCTCAGTCCCATAATGGCACAATTTACTTGAATGGGGATGACAGTTCTATTCATTCTATTTCTGTGGGTAAAACCTGTCCCATAATACACATATATTTTTAAACAGTGTTTTGGTTCCTTCTCAGTAGTTGGAACAAAACCAATGTGAATGTTGATACAGACCAAACATAAACAGAATGAAGCACGTAAAATAAAACACACATTCCACATGAAGTACTAAGGGAATATCAGAAGAACCCTGTTTGCCCACTGAGGAGTTCAGTAAAAGCACACAATGGCATAATCTAATTAATAAACAATAGTGCCCCGTGGAGGTGATGTGAGCAGCTACCAAATATACCTGAAATAAACACAGAAGTCATATTGTAAAAGACGAGAGTGCAGAAAGCCTTATACATGTTGTAAGATAATTGAGAGTCATTTTAAACATAACCATGAGGAAAATAGCCCTGCCTGCATTAGTGAAGGAGAAGGCAGATACCATATGACTCTCTCATTGTCCACTCCTCCAACCCAGGAACAAGGATTTGTGAATAATCTGATAACAACACATGATGGAAACATGACATTACATTGTAGGGTTGTTTGTTGTAGATCTACATTCCTCTATTAAATCAACCTGAGAGGGGCCATTCAGGTGAGGGCCCTGCCTGGTGTTTCCCCTAGAAATACAATGACTGGCCTAGGTACACTTAAAATGGAAAGTGGACTTGAATGGGATCATGCGCTCTAGTCATTCTCATTTCTATGGTGTTTCCAGTCATTCCTGTGTTCTCTTCTCTATGCCATCTCAATTGGCTCCTGTTGCAGTGGTGTCTCCATCTTGGCTTCTTTCACTTTCTTTGGTGCACGTTTGTGATTCTTACTGATATTTGATATAAAAGAGCAGTTAGTTATTTGTAGTATAATTAAGACAAATTACAACAAAAAAATCATTCTGTAAAAATTATTTTAATTTTAATTATATTTTTAATTAAAGAGAATAATGAACAGTGTACTGTATCACCAGAGAATAATGAACAGTGTACTGTATCAGAGAATAATGAACAGTGTACTGTATCACCAGAGAATAATGAACAGTGTACTGTATCACCAGAGAATAATGAACAGTGTACTGTATCACCAGAGAATAATGAACAGTGTACTGTATCACCAGAGAATAATGAACAGTGTACTTACTTGCTCTGTATCACCAAGAAAATAACGACTCCAATAATGATTCCTCCCGTGATCCCCAACACCACTCCCAGAATCAGGGCTGCAGGAAGCAGAATAACGTGAGTTTTTTTTTTTAACAACAACATCAGTTAACTAATTAAATAAATATCAAAACTGTTGAATAGTCCTATACCATATAGACAAAAGTATTCAAAAGTATTCAAATTAGTGGATTTGGCTATTTCAGCCTCAGCCGTTGCTGACCGGTGTATAAAATTGAATAACACAGTGTACTGTACTGTATCAACAAATACTGAACACTCTACTTTAATGTACTACATCACCAGTAATGATTAACAGTTTACTGTAATGTACTACATCACCAGTAATGATTAACAGTGTACTGTAATGTACTATATCACCAGTAATGATTAACAGTGTACTGTAATGTACTATATCACCAGTAATGATTAACAGTGTACTGTAATGTACTACATCACCAGTAATGATTAACAGTGTACTGTAATGTACTACATCACCAGTAATGATTAACAGTGTACTGTAATGTACTACATCACCAGTAATGATTAACAGTGTACTGTAATGTACTACATCACCAGTAATGATTAACAGTGTACTGTAAAGTACTATATCACCAGTAATGATTAACAGTGTACTGTAATGTACTACATCACCAGTAATGATTAACAGTGTACTGCACTGTACTTTATCACAAGAGCTCAGTGTCTTTCAACGTGGCACTGTCATAGGATGCCACCTTTCCAACAAGTCAGTTTGTCCTGCTAGAGCTGCCCTGGTCAACTGTAAGTGCTGTTATTGTGAAGTGGAAACGTCTTGGAGTAACAACGGCTCAGTCGTGGAGTGGTAGACCACACAATCTAACAGAACCATCGAGTGCTGAAGCACGTAAAAATCGTCTGTCCTCGGTTGCAACACTCACCACTGAGTTCCAAACTACCTCTGGAAACAACATCAGCACAATAACTGATTGTCGGGAGCTTCATGAAATTGGTTTCCATAGCTGAGCAGCCACACACAAGCCAAAGGTCACCATGCGCAATGCCAAGCGTTGGCTGGAGTGGTGTAAAGATTGCCACCATTGGACTCTGGAACAGTGGAAACACCTTCTCTGGAGTTATGAATCACGCTTCACATTCTAGCAGTCTGACGGACAAATCTGGGTTCGGCGGATGCCAGGAGAACACTGCCTGCACCAATGCATAGTGCCAACTGTAAAGTTTGGTGGAGGAGGAAAATTGTGTGCGGCTGTTTTTCATGGTTCGGGATAGGCCCCTTTGTTCCAGTGAAGGGAAATCTTAACGCTACAGCATACAATGACATTCAAGACGGTTCTGTGCTTTCAACTTTTTGGTAACAGTTTGGGGAAGGCCCTTGCCTGTTTCAGTATGACAATGCCCCCGAGCACAAAGCGAGGTCCATACAGAAATGGTTTGTTGAGATTGGTGTGGAAGAACTTGACTGGCCTGTACAGAGCCCTGACTTCAACCCAACGAACACCTTTTGGGATGAATTGGAATGCCACCTGCAAGCCAGGCCTAATCGGCCCTACATCAGTGCCCGACCTCACTAATACTTTTGTGGCTGAATGGAAGCAAGTCTCCGCAGCAATGTTCCAACATCTAGTGGAAAGCCTTCCCAGAAGAGTGGAGGCTGTTATAGCAGCAATGTTCCAACATCTAGTGGAAAGCCTTCCCAGAAGAGTGGAGGCTGTTATAGCAGCAATGTTCCAACATCTAGTGGAACGCCTTCCCAGAAGAGTTGAGGCTGTTATAGCAGCAAAGGGGGGACCAACTCCATATTAATGCCCATGATTTTGGAATGAGATGTTCGACGAGCAGGTGTCCACATACCTTTGGTCATGTAGTGAATCTCTCAACTCACCAATAGGAGTATATAGACCTGTATCTCTACTCACCAATAGGAGTATATAGACCTGTATCTCTACCCACCAATAGGAGTATATAGACCTGTATCTCTACCCACCAATAGGAGTATATTGACCTGTATCTCTACTCACCAATAGGAGTATATAGACCTGTATCTCTACCCACCAATAGGAGTATATAGACCTGTATCTCTACTCACCAATAGGAGTATATAGACCTGTATCTCTACTCACCAATAGGAGTATATAGACCTGTATCTCTACTCACCAATAGGAGTATATAGACCTGTATCTCTACTCACCAATAGGAGTATATAGACCTGTATCTCTACTCACCAATAGGAGTATCGGGCTCATCCTCCTCATCCTCACTACCTTCATCTGATGACAAAACATCAGATTATTAAATCAGATTATTATGTCAGATTATTATGAATATAGTATAATTTAATTATTCAACATTTCATTCATGTGCTTTTTCAGTGTCATGTGGCATTGAAAACGACAAAAATATTTGTAGAACCTCTAAACTAGGATATTTCATGATTCACGATTGATTTGTTTATGCTGTGTTATTTGACGTTTTATGTTATGTCATTTTATGTCATCTCACCATGAATCCCAGCACAGGTGGCGTTGCAGGCCTGATGGTCGATGAACCTGTTTCCGTTCCCCACACAGCCAGTCCAGTGAAACTTCTTACACTTCTCATGGATGGGGTCGTAGAAATAACGCAGGTAGGTGCCGAAGCATTCACCCAGAGCCTTCTTGAAGTGGCAGGCTTTAGACTCTGTACAGGGGGAAGGACAAGGGTTGGGGTTGGGGTAGGGAGAGAGACAAAGCATTAATCACACACAAAAAACACTTCAGTGTTGTGATTCCGGTGTAGATTCAACCCATGAACAAAGTTGTCCTTCTGGGTGTTGTTACTATGTTTTGCCACATGGCGGCACATTGCAACGAAGGTAAATGTCCTGCTGCACATGAGTACACAGTTGCGTTAGTGCTTAGATACTGTTAGCCAGGGATCGTCAACTAAATTCAGCCGTAGGCCAATTTACCTTGAGGAGATGGTCGGGGGCCTGAACACAGTTATAAATCATTTGTACACTGCAAATCTTTTTATGTTTGGGAATACTTGGGAATTTCTTGGTGATTTGATAGTCCTTAACATTACATTTGCTCAGAAAACTTAGGGGGCCAATTTAGATGGTGGGAAGCATATTGGGGAGTCCTGGTGTAAACCCTGAAATCAGCAGTAGGTTTTGAATGAGTTACTCTTCTCATTTCAGACACTATGGATGACCTCTGCCTCACATTTAGATGGTAAACCTCTCTCTCTGTCTCTCTCTGTCTCTCTCTCTCTCTCTCTCTCTCTCTCTCTCTCTCTCTCTCTCTCTCTCTCTCTCTCTCTCACACACAAACACTCACCCACTACCAAATATAGTCATAGCAGGGACAATAAAAACCTCTTCCTCTGTAAAACTGTTACTCCAAAGTCCTTGTTTATGGCCATGCCAAAATAAGTCCTTGTTTATGGCCATGCCAAAATAAGTCCTTGTTTATGGCCATGCCAAAATAAGTCCTTGTTTATGGCCATGCCAAAATAAGTCATTGTTTATGGCCATGCCAAAATAAGTCATTGTTTATGGCTCTGGTTCTGGTATACTACCTATATTAGAGGACAGGGACTGGTTCTGGTATATTACCTATATTAGAGGACAGGGACTGGTTCTGGTATACTACCTATATTAGAGGACAGGGTCTGGACTGGTTCTGGTATACTACCTATATTAGAGGACAGGGACTGGACTGGTTCTGGTATACTACCTATATTAGAGGACAGGGTCTGGACTGGTTCTGGTATACTACCTATATTAGAGGACAGGGACTGGACTGGTTCTGGTATACTACCTATATTAGAGGACAGGGTCTGGACTGGTTCTGGTATACTACCTATATTAGAGGACAGGGACTGGTTCTGGTATGGTATACTACCTATATTAGAGGACAGGGACTGGACTGGTTCTGGTATATTACCTATATTAGAGGACAGGGTCTGGACTGGTTCTGGTATACTACCTATATTAGAGGACAGGGTCTGGACTGGTTCTGGTATACTATCTATATTAGAGGACAGGGTCTGGACTGGTTCTGGTATACTACCTATATTAGAGGACAGGGACTGGTTCTGGTATACTACCTATATTAGAGGACAGGGACTGGTTCTGGTATACTACCTATATTAGAGGACAGGGACTGGTTCTGGTATACTACCTATATTAGAGGACAGGGTCTGGACTGGTTCTGGTATACTACCTATATTAGAGGACAGGGACTGGTTCTGGTATACTACCTATATTAGAGGACAGGGTCTGGACTGGTTCTGGTATACTACCTATATTAGAGGACAGGGTCTGGTTCTGGTATACTATCTATATTAGAGGACAGGGTCTGGTTCTGGTATACTACCTATATTAGAGGACAGGGACTGGTTCTGGTATACTACCTATATTAGAGGACAGGGACTGGTTCTGGTATACTACCTATATTAGAGGACAGGGACTGGACTGGTTCTGGTATACTATCTATATTAGAGGACAGGGACTGGACTGGTTCTGGTATACTACCTATATTAGAGGACAGGGTCTGGACTGGTTCTGGTATACTACCTATATTAGAGGACAGGGACTGGTTCTGGTATACTATCTATATTAGAGGACAGGGACTGGTTCTGGTATACTACCTATATTAGAGGACAGGGTCTGGACTGGTTCTGGTATACTACCTATATTAGAGGACAGGGTCTGGACTGGTTCTGGTATACTACCTATATTAGAGGACAGGGTCTGGACTGGTTCTGGTATACTATCTATATTAGAGGACAGGGTCTGGACTGGTTCTGGTATATTACCTATATTAGAGGACAGGGACTGGTTCTGGTATACTACCTATATTAGAGGACAGGGACTGGACTGGTTCTGGTATACTACCTATATTAGAGGACAGGGTCTGGACTGGTTCTGGTATACTACCTATATTAGAGGACAGGGACTGGTTCTGGTATACTATCTATATTAGAGGACAGGGACTGGACTGGTTCTGGTATACTACCTATATTAGAGGACAGGGACTGGTTCTGGTATACTACCTATATTAGAGGACAGGGTCTGGACTGGTTCTGGTATACTACCTATATTAGAGGACAGGGTCTGGTTCTGGTATACTACCTATATTAGAGGACAGGGTCTGGACTGGTTCTGGTATATTACCTATATTAGAGGACAGGGACTGGACTGGTTCTGGTATACTACCTATATTAGAGGACAGGGTCTGGACTGGTTCTGGTATACTACCTATATTAGAGGACAGGGACTGGACTGGTTCTGGTATACTACCTATATTAGAGGACAGGGTCTGGACTGGTTCTGGTATACTACCTATATTAGAGGACAGGGACTGGACTGGTTCTGGTATACTACCTATATTAGAGGACAGGGTCTGGACTGGTTCTGGTATACTACCTATATTAGAGGACAGGGTCTGGACTGGTTCTGGTATACTACCTATATTAGAGGACAGGGTCTGGACTGGTTCTGGTATACTACCTATATTAGAGGACAGGGTCTGGTTCTGGTATACTACCTATATTAGAGGACAGGGTCTGGACTGGTTCTGGTATACTACCTATATTAGAGGACAGGGTCTGGACTGGTTCTGGTATACTATCTATATTAGAGGACAGGGACTGGACTGGTTCTGGTATACTACCTATATTAGAGGACAGGGACTGGTTCTGGTATACTACCTATATTAGAGGACAGGGTCTGGACTGGTTCTGGTATACTACCTATATTAGAGGACAGGGTCTGGTTCTGGTATACTACCTATATTAGAGGACAGGGTCTGGACTGGTTCTGGTATACTACCTATATTAGAGGACAGGGTCTGGACTGGTTCTGGTATACTACCTATATTAGAGGACAGGGTCTGGTTCTGGTATACTACCTATATTAGAGGACAGGGTCTGGTTCTGGTATACTACCTATATTAGAGGACAGGGTCTGGACTGGTTCTGGTATACTACCTATATTAGAGGACAGGGACTGGTTCTGGTATACTACCTTTATTAGAGGACAGGGACTGGTTCTGGTATACTACCTATATTAGAGGACAGGGACTGGTTCTGGTATACTACCTATATTAGAGGACAGGGTCTGGACTGGTTCTGGTATACTACCTATATTAGAGGACAGGGTCTGGACTGGTTCTGGTATACTATCTATATTAGAGGACAGGGACTGGTTCTGGTATACTACCTATATTAGAGGACAGGGACTGGACTGGTTCTGGTATACTACCTCTATTAGAGGACAGGGACTGGTTCTGGTATACTACCTATATTAGAGGACAGGGACTGGACTGGTTCTGGTATACTACCTATATTAGAGGACAGGGACTGGTTCTGGTATACTACCTATATTAGAGGACAGGGTCTGGTTCTGGTATACTACCTATATTAGAGGACAGGGACTGGTTCTGGTATACTACCTATATTAGAGGACAGGGACTGGTTCTGGTATACTATCTATATTAGAGGACAGGGACTGGTTCTGGTATACTACCTATATTAGAGGACAGGGTCTGGACTGGTTCTGGTATACTACCTATATTAGAGGACAGGGACTGGTTCTGGTATACTATCTATATTAGAGGACAGGGACTGGTTCTGGTATACTACCTATATTAGAGGACAGGGTCTGGACTGGTTCTGGTATACTACCTATATTAGAGGACAGGGTCTGGACTGGTTCTGGTATACTACCTATATTAGAGGACAGGGTCTGGTTCTGGTATACTACCTATATTAGAGGACAGGGTCTGGACTGGTTCTGGTATACTACCTATATTAGAGGACAGGGACTGGTTCTGGTATACTACCTATATTAGAGGACAGGGACTGGACTGGTTCTGGTATACTACCTATATTAGAGGACAGGGACTGGTTCTGGTATACTACCTATATTAGAGGACAGGGACTGGACTGGTTCTGGTATACTACCTATATTAGAGGACAGGGTCTGGTTCTGGTATACTACCTATATTAGAGGACAGGGTCTGGTTCTGGTATACTACCTATATTAGAGGACAGGGACTGGTTCTGGTATACTACCTATATTAGAGGACAGGGACTGGTTCTGGTATACTACCTATATTAGAGGACAGGGACTGGTTCTGGTATACTACCTATATTAGAGGACAGGGACTGGTTCTGGTATACTACCTATATTAGAGGACAGGGACTGGTTCTGGTATACTACCTATATTAGAGGACAGGGACTGGTTCTGGTATACTATCTATATTAGAGGACAGGGACTGGTTCTGGTATACTACCTATATTAGAGGACAGGGACTGGTTCTGGTATATTACCTATATTAGAGGACAGGGTCTGGTTCTGGTATACTACCTATATTAGAGGACAGGGACTGGTTCTGGTATACTACCTATATTAGAGGACAGGGTCTGGACTGGTTCTGGTATACTACCTATATTAGAGGACAGGGACTGGTTCTGGTATACTACCTATATTAGAGGACAGGGACTGGACTGGTTCTGGTATACTACCTATATTAGAGGACAGGGTCTGGACTGGTTCTGGTATACTACCTATATTAGAGGACAGGGTCTGGTTCTGGTATATTACCTATATTAGAGGACAGGGTCTGGACTGGTTCTGGTATACTACCTATATTAGAGGACAGGGTCTGGACTGGTTCTGGTATACTATCTATATTAGAGGACAGGGTCTGGTTCTGGTATACTACCTATATTAGAGGACAGGGTCTGGACTGGTTCTGGTATACTACCTATATTAGAGGACAGGGTCTGGACTGGTTCTGGTATACTACCTATATTAGAGGACAGGGACTGGTTCTGGTATATTACCTATATTAGAGGACAGGGACTGGTTCTGGTATACTACCTATATTAGAGGACAGGGACTGGTTCTGGTATACTACCTATATTAGAGGACAGGGACTGGTTCTGGTATACTATCTATATTAGAGGACAGGGACTGGTTCTGGTATACTACCTATATTAGAGGACAGGGACTGGTTCTGGTATATTACCTATATTAGAGGACAGGGTCTGGTTCTGGTATACTACCTATATTAGAGGACAGGGACTGGTTCTGGTATACTACCTATATTAGAGGACAGGGTCTGGACTGGTTCTGGTATACTACCTATATTAGAGGACAGGGACTGGTTCTGGTATACTACCTATATTAGAGGACAGGGACTGGACTGGTTCTGGTATACTACCTATATTAGAGGACAGGGTCTGGACTGGTTCTGGTATACTACCTATATTAGAGGACAGGGTCTGGTTCTGGTATATTACCTATATTAGAGGACAGGGTCTGGACTGGTTCTGGTATACTACCTATATTAGAGGACAGGGTCTGGACTGGTTCTGGTATACTATCTATATTAGAGGACAGGGTCTGGTTCTGGTATACTACCTATATTAGAGGACAGGGTCTGGACTGGTTCTGGTATACTACCTATATTAGAGGACAGGGTCTGGACTGGTTCTGGTATACTACCTATATTAGAGGACAGGGACTGGTTCTGGTATGGTATACTACCTATATTAGAGGACAGGGACTGGACTGGTTCTGGTATACTACCTATATTAGAGGACAGGGTCTGGACTGGTTCTGGTATATTACCAATATTAGAGGACAGGGTCTGGACTGGTTCTGGTATACTACCTATATTAGAGGACAGGGACTGGTTCTGGTATACTACCTATATTAGAGGACAGGGACTGGACTGGTTCTGGTATACTACCTATATTAGAGGACAGGGTCTGGACTGGTTCTGGTATACTACCTATATTAGAGGACAGGGACTGGTTCTGGTATGGTATACTACCTATATTAGAGGACAGGGACTGGACTGGTTCTGGTATACTACCTATATTAGAGGACAGGGTCTGGACTGGTTCTGGTATATTACCTATATTAGAGGACAGGGTCTGGACTGGTTCTGGTATACTACCTATATTAGAGGACAGGGACTGGTTCTGGTATACTACCTATATTAGAGGACAGGGTCTGGACTGGTTCTGGTATACTATCTATATTAGAGGACAGGGTCTGGTTCTGGTATACTACCTATATTAGAGGACAGGGTCTGGACTGGTTCTGGTATACTACCTATATTAGAGGACAGGGACTGGACTGGTTCTGGTATACTACCTATATTAGAGGACAGGGTCTGGACTGGTTCTGGTATACTATCTATATTAGAGGACAGGGTCTGGACTGGTTCTGGTATACTATCTATATTAGAGGACAGGGACTGGACTGGTTCTGGTATACTACCTATATTAGAGGACAGGGACTGGTTCTGGTATACTACCTATATTAGAGGACAGGGACTGGTTCTGGTATACTACCTATATTAGAGGACAGGGACTGGACTGGTTCTGGTATATTACCTATATTAGAGGACAGGGTCTGGACTGGTTCTGGTATACTACCTATATTAGAGGACAGGGTCTGGACTGGTTCTGGTATACTATCTATATTAGAGGACAGGGTCTGGACTGGTTCTGGTATACTACCTATATTAGAGGACAGGGTCTGGACTGGTTCTGGTATACTACCTATATTAGAGGACAGGGTCTGGTTCTGGTATACTACCTATATTAGAGGACAGGGACTGGTTCTGGTATACTACCTATATTAGAGGACAGGGACTGGTTCTGGTATACTACCTATATTAGAGGACAGGGACTGGTTCTGGTATACTACCTATATTAGAGGACAGGGTCTGGACTGGTTCTGGTATACTACCTATATTAGAGGACAGGGACTGGTTCTGGTATACTATCTATATTAGAGGACAGGGTCTGGTTCTGGTATACTACCTATATTAGAGGACAGGGTCTGGTTCTGGTATACTATCTATATTAGAGGACAGGGACTGGTTCTGGTATACTACCTATATTAGAGGACAGGGACTGGTTCTGGTATACTACCTATATTAGAGGACAGGGACTGGACTGGTTCTGGTATACTACCTATATTAGAGGACAGGGACTGGTTCTGGTATACTACCTATATTAGAGGACAGGGTCTGGACTGGTTCTGGTATACTATCTATATTAGAGGACAGGGTCTGGACTGGTTCTGGTATACTACCTATATTAGAGGACAGGGTCTGGACTGGTTCTGGTATACTACCTATATTAGAGGACAGGGTCTGGACTGGTTCTGGTATACTACCTATATTAGAGGACAGGGTCTGGACTGGTTCTGGTATACTATCTATATTAGAGGACAGGGACTGGACTGGTTCTGGTATACTACCTATATTAGAGGACAGGGACTGGTTCTGGTATACTACCTATATTAGAGGACAGGGTCTGGACTGGTTCTGGTATACTACCTATATTAGAGGACAGGGTCTGGTTCTGGTATACTACCTATATTAGAGGACAGGGTCTGGACTGGTTCTGGTATATTACCTATATTAGAGGACAGGGACTGGACTGGTTCTGGTATACTACCTATATTAGAGGACAGGGTCTGGACTGGTACTGGTATACTACCTATATTAGAGGACAGGGACTGGACTGGTTCTGGTATACTACCTATATTAGAGGACAGGGTCTGGACTGGTTCTGGTATACTACCTATATTAGAGGACAGGGACTGGACTGGTTCTGGTATACTACCTATATTAGAGGACAGGGTCTGGACTGGTTCTGGTATACTACCTATATTAGAGGACAGGGTCTGGACTGGTTCTGGTATACTACCTATATTAGAGGACAGGGTCTGGACTGGTTCTGGTATACTACCTATATTAGAGGACAGGGTCTGGTTCTGGTATACTACCTATATTAGAGGACAGGGTCTGGACTGGTTCTGGTATACTACCTATATTAGAGGACAGGGTCTGGACTGGTTCTGGTATACTATCTATATTAGAGGACAGGGTCTGGACTGGTTCTGGTATACTATCTATATTAGAGGACAGGGACTGGACTGGTTCTGGTATACTACCTATATTAGAGGACAGGGACTGGTTCTGGTATACTACCTATATTAGAGGACAGGGTCTGGACTGGTTCTGGTATACTACCTATATTAGAGGACAGGGTCTGGTTCTGGTATACTACCTATATTAGAGGACAGGGTCTGGACTGGTTCTGGTATACTACCTATATTAGAGGACAGGGACTGGACTGGTTCTGGTATACTACCTATATTAGAGGACAGGGACTGGTTCTGGTATACTACCTATATTAGAGGACAGGGTCTGGACTGGTTCTGGTATACTACCTATATTAGAGGACAGGGTCTGGACTGGTTCTGGTATACTACCTATATTAGAGGACAGGGTCTGGTTCTGGTATACTACCTATATTAGAGGACAGGGTCTGGACTGGTTCTGGTATACTACCTATATTAGAGGACAGGGACTGGTTCTGGTATACTACCTATATTAGAGGACAGGGACTGGACTGGTTCTGGTATACTACCTATATTAGAGGACAGGGACTGGTTCTGGTATACTACCTATATTAGAGGACAGGGACTGGACTGGTTCTGGTATACTACCTATATTAGAGGACAGGGTCTGGTTCTGGTATACTACCTATATTAGAGGACAGGGTCTGGTTCTGGTATACTACCTATATTAGAGGACAGGGACTGGTTCTGGTATACTACCTATATTAGAGGACAGGGACTGGTTCTGGTATACTACCTATATTAGAGGACAGGGACTGGTTCTGGTATACTACCTATATTAGAGGACAGGGACTGGTTCTGGTATACTACCTATATTAGAGGACAGGGACTGGTTCTGGTATACTACCTATATTAGAGGACAGGGACTGGTTCTGGTATACTATCTATATTAGAGGACAGGGACTGGTTCTGGTATACTACCTATATTAGAGGACAGGGACTGGTTCTGGTATATTACCTATATTAGAGGACAGGGTCTGGTTCTGGTATACTACCTATATTAGAGGACAGGGACTGGTTCTGGTATACTACCTATATTAGAGGACAGGGTCTGGACTGGTTCTGGTATACTACCTATATTAGAGGACAGGGACTGGTTCTGGTATACTACCTATATTAGAGGACAGGGACTGGACTGGTTCTGGTATACTACCTATATTAGAGGACAGGGTCTGGACTGGTTCTGGTATACTACCTATATTAGAGGACAGGGTCTGGTTCTGGTATATTACCTATATTAGAGGACAGGGTCTGGACTGGTTCTGGTATACTACCTATATTAGAGGACAGGGTCTGGACTGGTTCTGGTATACTATCTATATTAGAGGACAGGGTCTGGTTCTGGTATACTACCTATATTAGAGGACAGGGTCTGGACTGGTTCTGGTATACTACCTATATTAGAGGACAGGGTCTGGACTGGTTCTGGTATACTACCTATATTAGAGGACAGGGACTGGTTCTGGTATGGTATACTACCTATATTAGAGGACAGGGACTGGACTGGTTCTGGTATACTACCTATATTAGAGGACAGGGTCTGGACTGGTTCTGGTATATTACCTATATTAGAGGACAGGGTCTGGACTGGTTCTGGTATACTACCTATATTAGAGGACAGGGTCTGGACTGGTTCTGGTATACTACCTATATTAGAGGACAGGGACTGGTTCTGGTATACTACCTATATTAGAGGACAGGGACTGGACTGGTTCTGGTATACTACCTATATTAGAGGACAGGGTCTGGACTGGTTCTGGTATACTACCTATATTAGAGGACAGGGACTGGTTCTGGTATGGTATACTACCTATATTAGAGGACAGGGACTGGACTGGTTCTGGTATACTACCTATATTAGAGGACAGGGTCTGGACTGGTTCTGGTATATTACCTATATTAGAGGACAGGGTCTGGACTGGTTCTGGTATACTACCTATATTAGAGGACAGGGACTGGTTCTGGTATACTACCTATATTAGAGGACAGGGTCTGGACTGGTTCTGGTATACTATCTATATTAGAGGACAGGGTCTGGTTCTGGTATACTACCTATATTAGAGGACAGGGTCTGGACTGGTTCTGGTATACTACCTATATTAGAGGACAGGGACTGGACTGGTTCTGGTATACTACCTATATTAGAGGACAGGGACTGGACTGGTTCTGGTATACTACCTATATTAGAGGACAGGGTCTGGTTCTGGTATACTACCTATATTAGAGGACAGGGACTGGTTCTGGTATACTACCTATATTAGAGGACAGGGTCTGGACTGGTTCTGGTATACTACCTATATTAGAGGACAGGGACTGGTTCTGGTATACTACCTATATTAGAGGACAGGGACTGGTTCTGGTATACTACCTATATTAGAGGACAGGGACTGGTTCTGGTATACTATCTATATTAGAGGACAGGGACTGGTTCTGGTATACTACCTATATTAGAGGACAGGGTCTGGACTGGTTCTGGTATACTACCTATATTAGAGGACAGGGACTGGTTCTGGTATACTATCTATATTAGAGGACAGGGACTGGTTCTGGTATACTACCTATATTAGAGGACAGGGACTGGACTGGTTCTGGTATACTACCTATATTAGAGGACAGGGACTGGTTCTGGTATACTACCTATATTAGAGGACAGGGTCTGGACTGGTTCTGGTATACTATCTATATTAGAGGACAGGGACTGGTTCTGGTATACTACCTATATTAGAGGACAGGGTCTGGTTCTGGTATACTACCTATATTAGAGGACAGGGACTGGACTGGTTCTGGTATACTACCTATATTAGAGGACAGGGTCTGGACTGGTTCTGGTATACTACCTATATTAGAGGACAGGGTCTGGTTCTGGTATACTACCTATATTAGAGGACAGGGACTGGACTGGTTCTGGTATACTACCTATATTAGAGGACAGGGACTGGACTGGTTCTGGTATACTACCTATATTAGAGGACAGGGACTGGTTCTGGTATACTACCTATATTAGAGGACAGGGACTGGTTCTGGTATACTATCTATATTAGAGGACAGGGACTGGTTCTGGTATACTACCTATATTAGAGGACAGGGACTGGTTCTGGTATACTACCTATATTAGAGGACAGGGACTGGACTGGTTCTGGTATACTATCTATATTAGAGGACAGGGTCTGGACTGGTTCTGGTATACTACCTATATTAGAGGACAGGGACTGGACTGGTTCTGGTATACTATCTATATTAGAGGACAGGGACTGGTTCTGGTATACTACCTATATTAGAGGACAGGGTCTGGACTGGTTCTGGTATACTACCTATATTAGAGGACAGGGACTGGACTGGTTCTGGTATATTACCTATATTAGAGGACAGGGTCTGGACTGGTTCTGGTATACTATCTATATTAGAGGACAGGGACTGGACTGGTTCTGGTATACTACCTATATTAGAGGACAGGGTCTGGACTGGTTCTGGTATATTACCTATATTAGAGGACAGGGACTGGTTCTGGTATACTACCTATATTAGAGGACAGGGTCTGGACTGGTTCTGGTATACTATCTATATTAGAGGACAGGGTCTGGACTGGTTCTGGTATACTACCTATATTAGAGGACAGGGACTGGACTGGTTCTGGTATACTACCTATATTAGAGGACAGGGTCTGGTTCTGGTATACTACCTATATTAGAGGACAGGGACTGGACTGGTTCTGGTATACTACCTATATTAGAGGACAGGGTCTGGACTGGTTCTGGTATACTACCTATATTAGAGGACAGGGTCTGGTTCTGGTATACTATCTATATTAGAGGACAGGGTCTGGACTGGTTCTGGTATACTACCTATATTAGAGGACAGGGTCTGGTTCTGGTATACTACCTATATTAGAGGACAGGGACTGGTTCTGGTATACTACCTATATTAGAGGACAGGGTCTGGACTGGTTCTGGTATACTATCTATATTAGAGGACAGGGTCTGGTTCTGGTATACTACCTATATTAGAGGACAGGGTCTGGACTGGTTCTGGTATACTACCTATATTAGAGGACAGGGTCTGGACTGGTTCTGGTATACTACCTATATTAGAGGACAGGGTCTGGACTGGTTCTGGTATACTACCTATATTAGAGGACAGGGTCTGGACTGGTTCTGGTATACTACCTATATTAGAGGACAGGGTCTGGACTGGTTCTGGTATACTATCTATATTAGAGGACAGGGTCTGGTTCTGGTATACTACCTATATTAGAGGACAGGGTCTGGACTGGTTCTGGTATACTACCTATATTAGAGGACAGGGTCTGGACTGGTTCTGGTATACTACCTATATTAGAGGACAGGGACTGGACTGGTTCTGGTATACTACCTATATTAGAGGACAGGGTCTGGACTGGTTCTGGTATACTATCTATATTAGAGGACAGGGTCTGGACTGGTTCTGGTATACTACCTATATTAGAGGACAGGGTCTGGACTGGTTCTGGTATACTACCTATATTAGAGGACAGGGTCTGGTTCTGGTATACTACCTATATTAGAGGACAGGGTCTGGACTGGTTCTGGTATACTACCTATATTAGAGGACAGGGTCTGGACTGGTTCTGGTATACTACCTATATTAGAGGACAGGGTCTGGACTGGTTCTGGTATACTATCTATATTAGAGGACAGGGACTGGTTCTGGTATACTACCTATATTAGAGGACAGGGTCTGGTTCTGGTATACTACCTATATTAGAGGACAGGGACTGGTTCTGGTATACTATCTATATTAGAGGACAGGGACTGGTTCTGGTATACTACCTATATTAGAGGACAGGGACTGGTTCTGGTATACTACCTATATTAGAGGACAGGGACTGGACTGGTTCTGGTATACTACCTATATTAGAGGACAGGGACTGGTTCTGGTATACTACCTATATTAGAGGACAGGGTCTGGACTGGTTCTGGTATACTATCTATATTAGAGGACAGGGACTGGTTCTGGTATACTACCTATATTAGAGGACAGGGACTGGACTGGTTCTGGTATACTACCTATATTAGAGGACAGGGACTGGACTGGTTCTGGTATACTATCTATATTAGAGGACAGGGTCTGGACTGGTTCTGGTATACTACCTATATTAGAGGACAGGGTCTGGACTGGTTCTGGTATACTACCTATATTAGAGGACAGGGTCTGGACTGGTTCTGGTATACTATCTATATTAGAGGACAGGGTCTGGACTGGTTCTGGTATACTACCTATATTAGAGGACAGGGTCTGGACTGGTTCTGGTATACTACCTATATTAGAGGACAGGGTCTGGTTCTGGTATACTACCTATATTAGAGGACAGGGTCTGGACTGGTTCTGGTATACTACCTATATTAGAGGACAGGGTCTGGACTGGTTCTGGTATACTACCTATATTAGAGGACAGGGTCTGGACTGGTTCTGGTATACTATCTATATTAGAGGACAGGGACTGGTTCTGGTATACTACCTATATTAGAGGACAGGGACTGGTTCTGGTATACTACCTATATTAGAGGACAGGGTCTGGTTCTGGTATACTACCTATATTAGAGGACAGGGTCTGGTTCTGGTATACTACCTATATTAGAGGACAGGGACTGGTTCTGGTATACTATCTATATTAGAGGACAGGGACTGGTTCTGGTATACTACCTATATTAGAGGACAGGGACTGGTTCTGGTATACTACCTATATTAGAGGACAGGGACTGGACTGGTTCTGGTATACTACCTATATTAGAGGACAGGGACTGGTTCTGGTATACTACCTATATTAGAGGACAGGGTCTGGACTGGTTCTGGTATACTATCTATATTAGAGGACAGGGACTGGACTGGTTCTGGTATACTACCTATATTAGAGGACAGGGACTGGTTCTGGTATACTACCTATATTAGAGGACAGGGTCTGGACTGGTTCTGGTATACTACCTATATTAGAGGACAGGGTCTGGTTCTGGTATACTACCTATATTAGAGGACAGGGTCTGGACTGGTTCTGGTATATTACCTATATTAGAGGACATGGACTGGACTGGTTCTGGTATACTACCTATATTAGAGGACAGGGTCTGGACTGGTTCTGGTATACTACCTATATTAGAGGACAGGGACTGGACTGGTTCTGGTATACTACCTATATTAGAGGACAGGGTCTGGACTGGTTCTGGTATACTACCTATATTAGAGGACAGGGACTGGTTCTGGTATACTATCTATATTAGAGGACAGGGACTGGACTGGTTCTGGTATACTACCTATATTAGAGGACAGGGACTGGTTCTGGTATACTACCTATATTAGAGGACAGGGTCTGGTTCTGGTATACTACCTATATTAGAGGACAGGGTCTGGTTCTGGTATACTACCTATATTAGAGGACAGGGTCTGGTTCTGGTTCTGGTATACTACCTATATTAGAGGACAGGGACTGGTTCTGGTATACTACCTATATTAGAGGACAGGGTCTGGACTGGTTCTGGTATACTACCTATATTAGAGGACAGGGACTGGTTCTGGTATACTACCTATATTAGAGGACATGGTCTGGACTGGTTCTGGTATACTACCTATATTAGAGGACAGGGTCTGGACTGGTTCTGGTATATTACCTATATTAGAGGACAGGGTCTGGACTGGTTCTGGTATACTACCTATATTAGAGGACAGGGTCTGGACTGGTTCTGGTATACTACCTATATTAGAGGACAGGGTCTGGACTGGTTCTGGTATACTACCTATATTAGAGGACAGGGTCTGGACTGGTTCTGGTATACTACCTATATTAGAGGACAGGGACTGGTTCTGGTATATTACCTATATTAGAGGACAGGGACTGGACTGGTTCTGGTATTCTACCTATATTAGAGGACAGGGTCTGGACTGGTTCTGGTATATTACCTATATTAGAGGACAGGGTCTGGTTCTGGTATACTACCTATATTAGAGGACAGGGTCTGGACTGGTTCTGGTATACTACCTATATTAATGATTAAATGTGTGCTATCTCACCATCCACGGGATAGATCTCTTCTGCCTTGGCAGAACAGTTCCTCATACAGAGCCTCTCCAGGGTGAAGCGGTTCGCGTTGCCACCCTCCCCCAGGTACTTGAAGGGGTAGCACAGGTCTTTAGCTGCGTCATAATACAGCATGATCTGGAAGTCCTCTGCTGTTGAGGCTGGAGCTGTACCCACATCCTGTGGTAGTAAACAGTGTTCTGTGGAGAGGAAAGGAGAGGAGGGAGGGAGGGAGGGAGGGAGAGGAGGGAGGGGAGAGGAGAGGAGAGGAGAGGAGAGGAGGGAGGGAGGGAGGGAGGCAGGCAGGGAGGGAGTGAGAGGAGAGGAGAGGAGAGGAGAGGAGAGGAGAGGAGGGAGGGAGGGAGGGAGGGAGGGAGGGAGGGAGGGAGGGAGAGGAGAGGAGAGGAGAGGAGAGGAGAGGAGAGGAGAGGAGAGGAGAGGAGAGGAGAGGAGAGGAGAGGAGAGGAGAGGAGGGAGGGAGGGAGGGAGGGGAGAGGAGAGGAGAGGAGAGGAGAGGAGAGGAGAGGAGAGGAGAGGAGAGGAGAGGAGAGGAGAGGAGAGGAGAGGAGGGAGGGAGGGAGGGAGTGGAGAGGAGAGGAGAGGAGAGGAGAGGAGAGGAGAGGAGAGGAGAGGAGAGGAGAGGAGAGGAGAGGAGAGGAGAGGAGAGGAGAGGAGAGGAGAGGAGAGGAGAGGAGAGGGAGGGAGGGAGGGGATGGGGGTTAGAAGACGAGAATGCTGTTGGCGAGTGGCATCATTAGGCCCGGGACCAGTGGCATCATTAGGCCCGGGAACCAGTGGCATCATTAGGCCCGGAACTAGTGGCATCATTAGGCCCGGAACCAGGGGCATCATTAGGCCCGGAACCAGTGGCATCATTAGGCCCGGAACCAGTGGCATCATTAGTCCTGGAACCAGTGGCATCATTAGGCCCGGAACTGGTGGCATCATTAGGCCCGGAACCAGTGGCATCATTAGGCCCGGAACCAGTGGCATCATTAGGCCGGGGACCAGTGGCGTCATTAGGCCTGGAACCAGTGGCATCATTAGGCCCGAGACCAGTGGTGTCATTAGGCCAGAGACCAGTGGCGTCATTAGGCCTGGGACCAGTGGCATCATTAGGCCTGGGACCAGTGGCGTCATTAGGCCTGGAATCAGTGTCATCCTTAGGCCTGGAACCAGTGGCATCATTAGGCCCGGAACCAGTGGCGTCATTAGGCCCAGGATCAGTGGTGTCATTAGGCCCAGGCCAGTGACGTCATTAGGCCCGGGACCAGTGGTGTCATTAGGCCTGGAATCAGTGGCATCATTAGGCCCAGGACCAGTGGCGTCATTAGGCCCGGGACCAGTGGCGTCATTAGGCCCAGGATCAGTGGTGTCATTAGGCCCAGGCCAGTGACGTCATTAGGCCCGGGACCAGTGGTGTCATTAGGCCTGGGACCAGTGGCATCATTAGGCCTGGGACCAGTGGCATCATTAGGCCTGGGACCAGTGGCATCCTTAGGCCTGGGACCAGTGGCATCATTAGGCCTGGAATCAGTGTCATCCTTAGGCCTGGAACCTGTGGAATCCTTAGGCCCGGAACCTGTGGCATCATTAGGCCTGGAACCTGTGGCATCATTAGGCCTGGAACCAGTGGCGTCATTAGGCCGGGACCAGTGGCATCTGGGACGGGATTGGCTGTTCCCTCACCCCACCCCTACAGCACCAGTTAGATACCAATGGTTGCATTACAAATCGTTAAAACACACACCCTCTCCCCTCAAATGAAGTGGACACTTCTGATGATGTATCATGACGTCTGACGAGTTGACGCTTGCAGGGCGAGGGTCGAGGTACGAGGGCCGAGGGTCGAGGGACGAGGGACGAGGGACGAGGGACGAGGGGACGAGGGACGAGGGGCGAGGGAAGAATTAATACATTTTAAATGGACCGTTCTTGGTCGGAAATGTGTCACTCGTTCATCCCACGGTTGTGTTGTGAGTCGTCATGGAACTGTTGTGGTTGCCTTTAAATGCTTTACAGTCAATTATGATGCATTTCATATCTTGGCTAGAAGATAACGCAGACGTGTTAGCCATCCTCCTACATCAGGTATGTCCAAAATTACAATGTATAAGTGTGATGTCAGGGAAAGTTATGTGCGCAAGTTAACGTTTTCAAAGCTAACCAAACAAAAACATAAGGACTTTTATGATACGTGTTTGAGCCGTCGTGCGCATTAGTAGTTGGTTTTAAGTTTTGGCTGACTTTTCTGAGCGGATGTACAATAATTGCGAATTGAATTATGGGGCGCTTCAGGCCCCGGAGTGAACATAATTGTACACTCGCAAACTCGATCAAAAAAGGAGGGCTGAGGGGTTTACGTTACCAACTTCCCTTGCTTGGCTAACCATTTGGACCGACGACAAAGATGGCCGTGGGGATTCCCCAAGGGCATAAGGCGAGGGTAAGTGGATGAGGGTGTGTCTTTCATGAGTTTGAAACGCAGCCAATGTCATCACTCAGCAATACTCCTGCCATCTATCCAATTCTACCCCAACCTTTTTGAGAAGTAGAGTATAGTTCAGTTGATATGTTTTAATAATTTCATAAGGAATTTGCAATCCAAGATATGTCATTTTCTAAGGTCTCCAAGAAAACGGCTGGTCTAAGATTGGGTTCTGCATAGCTGCCCTGTTAAAAGGCATAATTGTACTCTTCAATAGGTGTATTTTATATTCTGAAAAGGTCCCATGTTCTTTCAGGATGTGAACTAATGCCCGGAGTGACATTTCTGGTTTAGTGAGGTAAAGCAAAATGTCATCGGCATATAGCGAGACAAGATGTTCATGCCCACCTATACGAACACTATGATTGGATGAGATGAGATCTAAAAGCTGCCAGTGGCTCTATAGCCAAAGAAGAAAGGAGAGGACTAGCGGGACAACCCTGCCTTGTGCCACGTGATAGGGAAAACTGTGAGGAAATGTACAGCAATCTGTACAGCAATCTAATCAGACCAACATACTTAGGTCCAATATTCATCCTCTGGAAAACTTCAAACATTCTATGCGGTCAAAAGCTTTTTCCGCATCTAATGAAGCCTCCACTGCAGGTTCTTGGTCATTCTCCACATAATGCATAATATTAAATAATCTTCTGATATTATCAGGAGATGAGCGGTTTCTTACAAAAGCCTGTTTGGTCCATATCAGCCAAGTCTGGAAGAACCTTATCCAGTCTAAGAGCAATGAGTTTTCCAAGAATCTTATATGAAGTGTTCAATAAAGATAGTAGTCTATACGACCCATAAAGCAGAGGATCTTTCCCAGGTTGGAACAAAACTATGATCAGTGCCTGTTCAAGTGTGTCTGGGAGCTTTTCTGCCTCTATGGCATAATTAAACATACTGCAAAGAGGCTGAATTAGTTTTGGATCGTTAGAATTCAATAGGGAATCCGTCTAACCCTGGTGATTTTCCCCAGCAGTGTTGACAACGGAATCCCTAATTTCCTCAGATGTAATCTCTTTTTCCAAGTGCTCTCTATCCTCATCAGTTAACATTTGTAGATTGCGTTTGTTTAAAAACTATTGCATTGTGGCAGGGGCATCCCCTTCAGACTTGTACACTGTCTCATTAAAGTCCCTAAAGACTAGATACATTTCCTCAGGACTGTGAACAACTGTGTCGTTGGGCAGCTAGTAGAGCCAATAACTCTACTAGCTTCCTCTCTCCTTATCTGCCAAGCTAGCAACTTCCTTGCTTGATGTCCATGTTCGTAGTAGTTTTGTTTTTGTTCTCCTAAGAGCGTTTTCCGCTTTATGGGTCTTCAGGGTGTTATATTCCAATCACTTTGAGTCTCATTTTTATAGAGTTGAGTTGTCAAACGTTATACTATGTTCATTTTACAGATCTATCATTTCTTTCTCCAATGAATCTATTTGAGCCTTATACATTTGACCAGCACCTGAACTAAAGGATATGATTTCCCCCCTCAGATATGCAAGGAGAGCTTCCTATTACATTAGGGGCGAGGCAGAGTTGTTATTGGTGACAACATTTTTTTCGATATGAGTGTTCAGAAATGTTACAAATGTGGGATTATTTAGTATAATCCCAAATGTGGGATTACTTAGTAAGTATGTGCCAAACCTCCACCTTCTTGAGGGTGGCTGTGTTTGACTGGCTGGTCCTGAAGCCAGCAGGGCAGAATGATGCCAAGTTTTCAGACTGAAGCACATACTGAAAATTCTGACAGTGACACAGTGCCCCCCTGTGGACTGCAGCTTTACTACAACATCATATTTAACCCTGTTTAAAAAAAAGCCACAGTCCAACCCTTCCCTCCTCATCCACTAGCCACAGTCCAACCTTCCCTCCTCGTCCACTAGCCACAGTTCAGCCGTCCCCTCCTCATCCACTAGCCACAGTCCAACCCTCCCATCCTCATCCGCTAGCCACAGTCCAACCCTCCCCTCCTTATCCACAAACCACAGACGTACCCTCCCCTCCTCATCCACTAGCCACAACCCTCCCCTCCTCATCCACTAGCAACAGTCCAACCCTCCCCTCCTCATCCACTAGCCACAGTCCAACCCTTCCCTCCTCATCCACTAGCCACAGTCCAACTCTCCCCTCCTCATCCACTAGCCACAACCCTCCCCTCCTCATCCACTAGCCACAGTCCAACCCTCCCCTCCTCATCCACTAGCCACAATCCAACCATCCTCTCCTCATCCACTAGCCACAGTCCAATTCTCCCCTCCTCATCCACTAATCACAGTCCAACCCTCCCCTCCTCGTCCACTAGCCACAGTCCAGCCGTCCCCTCTTCATCCACTAGCCACAGTCCAACTCTCCCCTCCTCATCCACAAGCCACAACCCTCCCCTCCTCATCCACTAGCCACAGTCCAACCCTCCCCTCCTCATCCACTAGCCACAATCCAACCATCCTCTCCTCATACACTAGCCACAGTCCAACCCTCCCCTCCTCATCCACTAGCCACAGTCCAACCTTCCCCTCCTCATCCACTAATCACAGTCCAACCCTCCCCTCCCCGTCCACTAGCCACAGTCCAGCCGTCCCCTCCTCATCCACTAGCCAAAGTCCAACCCTCCCATCCTCATCCACTAATCAAAGTCCAACCCTCCCCTCCTTATCCATTAGCCACAGTCCAACCCTCCCCTCCTCATCCATGAATCAGTCCAACCCCCCTCCTCATCCACTAGTCACAGTCCAACCCTCCCCTCCTCATACACTAATCACAGTCCAATCGCACCTCCTCATCCACTAGCCACAGTCCAACCCTCCCCTCCTTATCCACTAATGACAGTCCAACCCTCCCCTCCTCATTCACTAGCCACAACCCTCACCTCCCCTCCTCATCCACTAGCCACAGTCCAACCCTCCCCTCCTCATCCACTAGCCACAGTCCAACCCTCCCTTCTTCATCCACTAGCCACAGTCCAACCCTCCCCTCCTCATCCACTAGCCACAATCCAACCCTCCCCTCCTTATCCACTAGCCAAATTCCAACCCTCCCATCCTCATCCACTAGCCACAATCCAACCCTCCCCTCCTCATCCACTAGCAACAGTCCAGCCCTCCCCTCCTCATCCACTAGCCACAGTCCAACCCTCCCATCCTCATCCACTAGCCACAACCGTCTCCTCCTCATCCACTAGCCACAGTCAACCCTCCCCTCCTCATCCACTAGTCACTGTCCAACCCTCACCTCCTCATCCACTAGCCACAACCCTCCCCTCCTCATTTACCAGTCACAGTCCAACCCTCCCCTCCTCATCCACTAGCCACAGTCCAACCCTCCCCTCCTCATCCACTAGCCACAGTCCAACCCTCCCCTCCTCATGCACTAGCCACAACCCTCCCCTCCTCATTTACTAGTCACAGTCCAACCCTCCCCTCATCATCCACTAGCCACAACCTCCCCTCCTCATCCACTAGCCACAGTCAACCCTCCCCTCCTCATCCACTAGCCACAGTCCAACCCTCCGCTCCTCATCCACTAGGCACAACCCTCCACTCCTTATTTACTAGTCACTGTCCAACCCTCCCCTCCTCATCCACTACCCACAACCCTCCTCTCCTCATCCACTAGCCACAACCCTCCCCTCCTCATCCACTAGTCACAGTCCAACCCTCCCCTCCTCATCCACTAGCCACAACCCTCCCCTCCTCATCCACTAATCAAAGTCCAACCCTCCCCTCCTCATCCACTAGCCACAGTCCAGCCCTCCCCTCCTCATCCACTAGCCACAGTCAACCCTCCCCTCTTCATCCACTAGCCACAGTCCAACCCTCCCCTCCTCATCCACTAGTCACAGTCCAATCCTCCCTCCTCATCCACTAGCCACAACCCTCCCCTCCTCATCCACTAGCCACAGTCCAACCCTCCCCTCGTCATCCACTAGCTATAAGTCGTCTCTGGATCCTACTTGCATTAGTCATCTCTGGAATCCTACTGGCATTAGTCATTTCTGGGATCCTACTTGCATTAGTCATCTCTGGGATCCTACTTGCATTAGTCATCTCTGGGATCCTACTTTAATTAGTCATCTCTGGGATTCTACTTGAATTAGTAATCTCTGGGATCCTACTTGCATTAGTCATCTCTGGGATCCTACTTGCATTCGTCATCTCTGGGCTCCTACTTGCATTAGTCATCTCTGGGAGACTACTTGAAAACGTCACAGAGAAGCGTTTTCCAACCGGTCAACAGAACTGTAAATAGAACAACGTGACATCACTAAATACGTCATAATAATAACCCAAATATTCAAAATGGCGGAGTTGTCCTTTGAGGTCTGTAACAATTCGCTGGGTTCCCAGGCTGGGCTAGATTGAGGTTTTTGAGGCCATTCTTGGAATATACTATTGCTCAATATATCGCTATTATTACAATGATTGTTCTTATAGTATCTGTTTGACAGTGATTTCCTGTACTGATGTAATTGTTGCATGTCTTCCATACAAAATGTGCAGTGTTTGGATCTGCCAGGCACCACAACAGAAGCCTTATAGGGTCATAAAACATCTCAAATACAGGAATTAACATTTTCTGTAAACACTCACTCCTTAACTGCAGGACAACGACTTCCAAAACAAACCACCTCCTTTCATCAGAGCCACCACCTTTCATCGCAGACTCTCAGATGTACACCGTGGCACTAGGTTACAGACACCATAACACTAGGTTTAGGACCAGAGCAGCACTGCAGTGGTGTTGCAGTTCCTGCTCCCCATGCTACTGCTACGGCTGGATAAGCTTCTCCTAAAAACATATCTGGACTAATGTCGTATAGCTTGTCTTATACACAACAAAACATTGTGGCTATACTGTATGTCTAAGACAAGCTACTCTGTCTGTATTATTCAGGGATGCAAACTGGTGAGGGCCCAGCTGGTGAGGGCCCAACTGGTGAGAGACCAACTGGTGAGAGCCCAACTGGTGAGAGACCAACTGGTGAGGGCCCAACTGGTGAGGGCCCAACTGGTGAGAGACCAACTGGTGAGAGCCCAACTGGTGAGAGACCAACTGGTGAGGGCACAGCTGGTGAGAGACCAACTGGTGAGGGCCCAACTGGTGAGAGACCAACTGGTGAGGGCACAGCTGGTGAGAGACCAACTGGTGAGGGCCCAACTGGTGAGGGCCCAACTGGTGAGAGCCCAACTGGTGAGAGACCAACTGGTGAGGGCACAGCTGGTGAGAGACCAACTGATGAGAGACCAACTGGTGAGGGCCCAACTGGTGAGAGACCAACTGGTGAGAGCCCAACTGGTGAGAGACCAACTGGTGAGGGCACAGCTGGTGAGAGACCAACTGGTGAGGGCCCAACTGGTGAGAGACCAACTGGTGAGGGCACAGCTGGTGAGAGACCAACTGGTGAGGGCCCAACTGGTGAGGGCCCAACTGGTGAGGGCCCAACTGGTGAGAGACCAATTGGTGAGAGACCAACTGGTGCGAGACCAACTGGTGAGGGCCCAACTGGTGAGAGACCAACTGGTGAGGGCCCAACTGGTGAGAGCCCAACTGGTGAGGGACCAACTGGTGAGGGACCAACTGGTGAGAGACCAACTGGTGAGAGACCAACTGGTGAGGGACCAACTGGTGAGGGCCCAGCTGGGGAGAGACCAATTGGTGAGAGACCAACTGGTGAGAGACCAACTGGTGAGGGCCCAACTGGTGAGAGACCAACTGGTGAGGGCCCAACTGGTGAGAGTCCAACTGGTGAGAGACCAACTGGTGAGAGACCAACTGGTGAGGGCCCAACTGGTGAGAGCCCAACTGGTGAGGGACCAACTGGTGAGGGACCAACTGGTGAGAGACCAACTGGTGAGGGCCCAACTGGTGAGAGCCCAACTGGTGAGGGACCAACTGGTGAGGGCCCAGCTGGGGAGAGACCAACTGGTGAGGGCCCAACTGGTGAGAGACCAACTGGTGAGGGCCCAACTGGTGAGGGCCCAACTGGTGAGAGTCCAACTGGTGAGAGTCCAACTGGTGAGAGACCAACTGGTGAGGGCCCAACTGGTGAGGGCCCAACTGGTGAGAGTCCAACTGGTGAGAGTCCAACTGGTGAGGGCCCAACTGGTGAGGGCCCAACTGGTGAGAGTCCAACTGGTGAGAGACCAACTGGTGAGGGCCCAACTGGTGAGGGCCCAACTGGTGAGAGTCCAACTGGTGAGGGACCAACTGGTGAGGGACCAACTGGTGAGAGACCAACTGGTGAGGGCCCAACTGGTGAGAGCCCAACTGGTGAGGGCCCAACTGGTGAGAGCCCAACTGGTGAGGGACCAACTGGTGAGGGCCCAGCTTGGGAGAGACCAACTGGTGAGGGCCCAACTGGTGAGAGACCAACTGGTGAGGGCCCAACTGGTGAGGGCCCAACTGGTGAGAGTCCAACTGGTGAGAGTCCAACTGGTGAGAGACCAACTGGTGAGGGCCCAACTGGTGAGGGCCCAACTGGTGAGAGTCCAACTGGTGAGAGTCCAACTGGTGAGGGCCCAACTGGTGAGGGCCCAACTGGTGAGAGTCCAACTGGTGAGAGACCAACTGGTGAGGGCCCAACTGGTGAGGGCCCAACTGGTGAGAGTCCAACTGGTGAGGGACCAACTGGTGAGGGTCCAACTGGTGAGAGACCAACTGGTGAGGGCCCAACTGGTGAGAGCCCAACTGGTGAGGGACCAACTGGTGAGGGCCCAGCTGGGGAGAGACCAACTGGTGAGGGCCCAACTGGTGAGAGACCAACTGGTGAGGGCCCAACTGGTGAGGGCCCAACTGGTGAGAGTACAACTGGTGAGAGTCCAACTGGTGAGGGCCCAACTGGTGAGAGTACAACTGGTGAGAGTCCAACTGGTGAGAGACCAACTGGTGAGGGCCCAACTGGTGAGGGCCCAACTGGTGAGGGCCCAACTGGTGAGAGTCCAACTGGTGAGGGCCCAACTGGTGAGGGCCCAACTGGTGAGAGTCCAACTGGTGAGAGACCAACTGGTGAGGGCCCAACTGGTGAGGGCCCAACTGGTGAGAGTCCAACTGGTGAGAGTCCAACTGGTGAGGGCCCAAAAGGTCTGTCTTATTAGGTCTTGATCTAAAGTGAAACCTTCAACTGTCAGTGAAACCTTCGCCTGTCAGTGAAACCGCCATGTTGTCAGAGTGATACTCTCAGGGATCATAAACGATTTGAATGAGAACCTTTGTACTCTCAGTTCCATACAGTGTTCCCCTAACTGCAGAATATTACAATGGGTAACATATTGAAAATAGCACATGAGTAACTTAATTCATTGATTAAATTCATAAATAATGTGTAAAATATTTAATGTTTTTTATATTGAATCAAATTTCTCTCCCGCCCAAACTGGATGTGAGGCAAAGACAAGCCTCCCTTCTTTCAAATGGAAGAGGAGTAAAACTCCCAACTAACGTCTGATTCTACAATGAAGCGGTAAGAGAACAGTTTTAAGACCCCTTTAGCAGACAACTGATTTATTAAAGTCTTACAATCAAACTCTATTTTAGATGTACAAACAGAACAGAACCTACCTGATACTGACACGACGGTGACTGAGGTATATGCACACAGACATACTAAATGATTGAACTTACCTGGTACTTCGCTGTGAACCATGTAGAATGGAGCAAAAACTAAAGCCCCAAATATGACCAGTTGTTTCATGGTGCTGTCTGTGTGTGTTCTCTCCAGTCTCCAGCAGAATGAGTGACGGATGTAGTCTCCAGCAGAATGAGTGACGGTTGTAGTCTCCAGCAGAATGAGTGGCGGTTGTAAACTGCGATGGGAGGGGGATGTTTACACATCATCTCCGCTGACCTTCGTACTCATCACTGATACCAGGGCTGCGCCCCAACAGGAAGTGCAATAAGGATATGTAGCCTGGTCCCAGATCTGTTGGTGCTGTTTATGTCGCAGTAATATGTTATCAGTCTTATCCAGAGAGACTTACAGTCAGTTCATTCATCTTCAGATAGCTAGGTGGACCAGTCATAGTCAGTACATTCATCTTCAGATAGCTAGGTGGACCAGTCATAGTCAGTACATTCATCTTCAGATAGCTAGGTGGACCAGTCATAGTCAGTACATTCATCTTCAGATAGCTAGGTGGACCAGTCAGTCAGTACATTCATCTCCAGATAGCTAGGTGAAACAACCACATATCAGAGTCTTAGTCAGTACATTCATCTTCAGATAGCTAGGTGGACCAGTCATAGTCAGTACATTCATCTCCAGATAGCTAGGTGGACCAGTCATAGTCAGTACATTCATCTTCAGATAGCTAGGTGCATCAGTCATAGTCAGTACATTCATCTTCAGATAGCTAGGTGGGACAACCACATATCACAGTCATAGTACATTCATCTTCAGATAGCTAGGTGGACCAGTCATAGTCAGTACATTCATCTTCAGATAGCTAGGTGGATCAGTCATAGTCAGTGCATTCATCTCTCCAGGTAGCTAGGTGGATCAGTCATAGTCAGTACATTCATCTTCAGATAGCTAGGTGGACCAGTCATAGTCAGTACATTCATCTTCAGATAGCTAGGTGGACAGTACATTCATCTTCAGATAGCTAGGTGGACCAGTCATAATCAGTACATTCATCTTTAGATAGCTAGGTGGACCAGTCATAGTCAGTACATTCATCTCCAGATAGCTAGGTGGACCAGTCATAGTCAGTACATTCATCTCCAGATAGCTAGGTGGACCAGTCATAGTCAGTACATTCATCTTCAGAGAGCTAGGTGAACCAGTCATAGTCAGTACATTCATCTTCAGATAGCTAGGTGGATCAGTCATAGTCAGTACATTCATCTTCAGATAGCTAGGTGAACCAGTCATAGTCAGTACATTCATCTTCAGATAGCTAGGTGGACCAGTCATATTCAGTACGGACAGCAGGTGGGACAGCCACATATCACATTCATAGTCCTCAAATTTTTCCTCAAAGTAGCTATCAGCAAAGTCAGAGTTAGTAAGGGGAAAAGAGGGGTGGGATTATTTAAAATACTCTTTGAAGAGGTAGGGTTTCAGATGTTTTTGCAAGATGGACTCTACTGTCCTAGCATCAGGGGGAAGATGGACAGGGACTCTGCTGGCCTAGCATCAGGGGGAAGATGGACAGGGACTCTGCTGTCCTAGCATCAGGGGGAAGATGGACAGGGACTCTGCTGTCCTAGCATCAGGGGGAAGATGGACAGGGACTCTGCTGTCCTAGCATCAGGGGGAAGATGGACAGGGACTCTGCTGTCCTAGCATCAGGGGGAAGATGGACAGGGACTCTACTGTCCTAGCATCAGGGGGAAGATGGACAGGGACTCTGCTGTCCTAGCATCAGGGGGAAGATGGCCAGGGACTCTGCTGTCCTAGCATCAGGGGGAAGATGGACAGGGACTCTACTGTCCTAGCATCAGGGGGAAGATGGACAGGGACTCTACTGTCCTAGCATCAGGGGGAAGATGGACTCTGCTGTCCTAGCATCAGGGGGAAGCTGGTTCCACCCTTGAGGTGCCAGGACAGAGAAGAGCTTGGACTGGGCTGAGTGGGAGCTGCCTCCCGTAGGGGTGGGAGGGCCAAGAGACCAGAGGTGCCAGAACAAAGTGCTCAGGTTGGGGTGTAGGGTTGGAGCACAGCCTGAAGGTAGGGAGGGGCAGTTCCTCTTGCTGTTCTGTAGGTAAGTACCATGGTCTTGTAGAAGATACGAGCTGGAAGCCAGTGGAGTGTGTTGAAGAGCGGGGTGATATGGGAGAACTTAGGAAGTTGTAAAGTACTTAAGTAAAAATACTTTAAAGTACTACTTAAGTACTTTACTATTTATATTTTTGACAACTTTTACTTTTACATCACTACATTCCTAAAGAAAATAATGTACTTTTTACTGATAACATTTTCTCTGGCACATAAAAGTACTCGTTAAATTTTGAATTCTTAGCAGGACCGGAAAACGGTCCAATTCACACACATCAACAGAACTGGTCATCTATACTGCCTCGGATCTGGCAGACTCACAAAACACAAAGGCTTCATTTGTAAATGATGTGGAACGATTTATACTTTAACTTTTGATACTTACTTATATTTTAGCAATTACATTTACTTTTGATACTTTGGTATATTTAAAACCTAACACTTTCTGAATTTACCCAAGTCGTATTTTACTGGGTGACTTTTACTTGGGTTATTTTTCCACCACTGTGTAGTGGATGCGAGGTTAAACTAGAAGCTCGTGGAGTGTCTGGAAGAGCGGGGTGACATGAGAGAACTTGGGAAGGTTGAACACCAGGCGGGCTACAGAGTTCTGGATAAGTTGCAGGGGTTTGATGGCACAAGCAGGGAGCCCAGACGAGAGAGAGTTGCAGTAGTCCAGACGAGAGATGACAAGTGCCTGGGTTAGGACCTGTGCCGCTTCCTGTATGAGGTAGGGTCGTACTCTACGGATGTTGTAGAGCATGAACCTGCAGGAGTGGGTCACTGCTTTGATGTTTGTAGAGAACGACAAGAAGTTGTCCAGGGTTAGGTTCTTTTCACTCTGGGAGGGGGACACCATGGAGTTTCGAAACCATGATGGAGAGGTCTTGGAGTGGACAGGCCTTCCCCGGGAGGAAGAGCAGCTCAGTGTTGTTGAGGTGGTGGGCCGACATCCAAGCTGAGATATCTGCCAGGCACGCAGAGATGTGTGTCGCCACCTGGGTGTCAGAAGGGGGTAAGGAGAAAGTAGTTGAGTGTCATCCGCATAGCAGTGATAGGAGAGACCATGTGAGGATATGACCAGTGACTTGGTCTATAGAGAATAGAGGAGAGGGACTAGAACCGAGCCGTGGGGGACACCAGTAGTGAGAGTACGTGGTGCAGACACAAATCACCTGGTAGGAGTGTCATGCTAGGGAGGATGCAATCCAAGAGTGTGCAGGGCCTGAGACCCAGCCCTGAGAGGGTGGACAGGAGGATCTGATGGAGTCTGAGACCCAGCCCTGAGAGGGTGGACAGGAGGATCTGATGGAGTCTGAGACCCAGCCCTGAGAGGGTGGACAGGAGGATCTGATGGAGTCTGAGACCCAGCCCTGAGAGGGTGGACAGGAGGATCTGATCGAGTCTGAGACCCAGCCCTGAGAGGGTGGACAGGAGGATCTGACAGTTCACAGTGTTGAAGGCAGCGGATAGATCTAGGAGGATGAGAACAGAGCAGAGAGACTCAGCTTTGGCAGTGCGGAGAGCCTCTGTGACACAGAGGAGAGCAGTCTCGGTTGAGTGACCCGTCTTGAAGCCTGACTGGTTAAGGTCCAGAAGATTGTTATGAGAGAGATAGCAAGAGAGTTAGTCAGAGACAGAACGCTCAAATGTTTTGGAAAGAAAAGAAAGAAGGATACCGGATTACAGTTTTAGATGTCAGATGAGTCGAGTGTTGGTTTCTTGAGGAGGGGAGTGACAGCCATAGGAGTTGGCTACAGTTCTGGGAACAGGCTACAAACAGGATCTGGGAACAGGCTACAAACAGTTCTGGGAACAGGCTACAAACAGGATCTGGGAACAGGCTACAAACAGATCTGGGAACAGGCTACAAACAGGATCAGGGAACAGGCTACAAACAGGATCTGGAAACAGGCTACAAACAGACTGTCAGGAAGACACCATAATAATGCCTACAGACTGTCAGGAAGACACCATAATAATGCCTTCAGACTGTCAGGAAGACACCACAATAATGCCTTCAGACTGTCAGGAAGACACCATAATAATGCCTTCAGACTGTCAGGAAGACACCATAATAATGCCTTCAGACTGTCAGGAAGACACCATAATAATGCCTTCAGACTGTCAGGAAGACACCATAATAATGCCTTCAGACTGTCAGGAAGACACCATAATAATGCCTTCAGACTGTCAGGAAGACACCATAATAATGCCTTCAGACTGTCAGGAAGACACCATAATAATGCCTTCAGGACCAAACTGGAATAAGTCTCCTCTTATCCAGGACACTGGACATACGCTATGCAATGAACCTGCAACTCTCTCATAAACGACCTAGAGTTGATGAATCAACACTCTCATAAACGACCTAGAGTTGATGAATCAACACTTTTATAAACAACCTAGAGTTGATGAATCAACACTCTCATAAACGACTTAGAGTTGATGAATCAACACTCTCATAAACGACCTAGAGTTGATGAATCAACACTCTCATAAACGACCTAGAGTTGATGAATCAACACTCTCATAAACGACCTAGAGTTGATGAATCAACACTCTCATAAACGACCTAGAGTTGATGAATCAACACTCTCATAAACGACCTAGAGTTGATGAATCAACACTCTCATAAACGACCTAGAGTTGATGAATCAACACTCTTATAAACAACCTAGACTTGATGAATCAACACTCTCATAAACGACCTAGAGTTGATGAATCAACACTCTCATAAACGACCTAGAGTTGATTCATCAACACTCTCAAACGACCTGGAGTTGATGAATCAACACTCTCATAAACGACCTAGAGTTGATGAATCAACACTCTCATAAACGACCTAGAGTTGATGAATCAACACTCTCATAAACGACCTAGAGTTGATTCATCAACACTCTCAAACTACCTAGACTTAATGAATCAACACTCTCAAACGACCTAGAGTTGATGAATCAACACTCTCAAACTACCTAGACTTGTAGTTGTTGACATAAGAATGATTAAATTCTCATGTGCTAGTAGGGGTTATTAATGTGTTAAATTAAGAATTCCTTGTGTGTGTACACTTCCATTAAAGTGTTACCCGAACTTCATACAAATTACATCATATCCTTAATTTAACCCTATTGTTGGGCAGACGTACAACTGGAAACAAATGACATCATATCCTTAACCCTATTGTTGGGCAGACGTACAACTGGAAACAAATGACATCATATCCTTAACCCTATTATTGGGCAGACGTATAACTGGAAACAAATGTCAATAGAGTATAGTATTAATGGTTTGTGATCACAGGTGGTTGGGGTCAGAGTTGGTTGGGGTCAGATGTGGTTGGGGTAAAATGTGGGTTGGGGTCAGAGATGATTGGGGGCAGATATGGTTGGGGTCAGATATGGTTGGGGTTAGATATGGTTGGGGTCAGAGTTGGTTGGGGTCAGAGATGGTTGGGGTCAGATATGATTGGGGGCAGATATGGTTGGGGTCAGATACATTTGGGGTCAGAGTTGGTTGGGGTCAGAGATGGTTGGGGTCAGATACATTTGGGGTCAGAGATGGTTGGGGTAAGAGCAGCACCCACCCGTAGTGGGTCACCATAGCAACACCCACCTGTAGCACGCGCTCCAGCAGGTATATTTCGCTGGTCACCCCCAAAGCCAACTCCTCTTTGGTCGCCTTTCCTTCCAGTTCTCTGCTGCCAATGACTGGAACGAATTGCAAAGTCATTGAAGTTGGAGACTCATATCTCCCTCACTAGCTTTAAGCACCAGCTGTCAGAGCAGCTTTCCGAGCAGCTCATCTGTAAATAGCCCATCCAACTACCTCATCCCCATACCGTTATTTATTTTATTTATTTTGCTCCTTTGCACCCCAGTATCTCTACTTGCACATTCATCTTCTGCACATCTGTCACTCCAGTGTTTAATTGCTATACTGTAATTATTTTGCCACTATGGCCTATTTATTGCCTTACCTCCCATATCTTACCTCATTTGCTCACATTGTATCTAGACTTTTTCTATTGTGTTATTGACTGTACGTTTGTTTATTCCATGTGTAACTCTGTGTTGTTGTTTGTGTCGCACTTCTTTGCTTTATCTTGGCCAGGTCGCAGTTGTAAATGAGAACTTGTTCTCAACTAGCCTACCTGGTTAAATAAAGGTGAAATAAAATTATATATTTTTTTTAAAGAGCTGGTTGGGGTCAGATTTGATTGGGGTCAGAGTTGGTTGGGGTCATAGATGGTTGGGGTCAGAGCTGGTTGGGGGCAGATATGGTTGGGGTCAGATAGGGTTGGGGTCAGAGAAGGTTGGAGTCAGATGTGGTTGGGGTCAGAGATGATTGGGGGCAGATATGGTTGGGGTCAGAAAAGGTTGGGGTCAGATATGGTTGGGGTCAGATGTGGTTGGGGTCAGATATGGTTGGGGTCAGATATGGTTGGGGTCAGAGATGATTGGGGTCAGAGATGGTTGGGGTCAGATATGGTTGGGGTCAGATATGGTTGGGGTCAGAGATGATTGGGGTCAGAGATGGTTGGGGCCAGAGGTGGTTGGGGTCAGATATGGTTGGGGTCAGAGTAGGTTGGGGTCAGAGATGATTGGGGTCAGATATGGTTGGGGCCAGAGATGGTTGGGGTCAGATATGGTTGGGGTCAGATATGGTTGGGGTCAGAGTAGGTTGGGGTCAGAGTTGATTGGGGTCAGAGATGGTTGGGGCCAGAGAGGGTTGGGGTCAGATATGGTTGGGGCCAGAGTAGGTTGGGGTTAGAGATGATTGGGGGCAGATATTTTTTTTAATTAATTTTTTTATTTCACCTTTATTTAACCAGGTAGGCTAGTTGAGAACAAGTTCTCATTTGCAACTGCGACCTGGCCAAGATAAAGCATAGCAGTGTGAGCAGACAACAAAGAGTTACACATGGAGTAAACAATTAACAAGTCAATAACACAGTAGAAAACAAAGGGGGGGTCTATATACAATGTGTGCAAAAGGCATGAGGAGGTAGGCAGATAATTACAATTTTGCAGATTAACACTGGAGTGATGAATGATCAGATGGTCATGTACAGGTAGAGATATTGGTGTGCAAAAGAGCAGAAAAGTAAATAAATAAAAACAGTATGGGGATGAGGTAGGTGAAAAGGGTGGGCTATTTACCAATAGACTATGTACAGCTGCAGCGATCGGTTAGCTGCTCAGATAGCTGATGTTTGAAGTTGGTGAGGGAGATAAAAGTTTCCAACTTCAGCGATTTTTGCAATTCGTTCCAGTCACAGGCAGCAGAGTACTGGAACGAAAGGCGGCCAAATGAGGTGTTGGCTTTAGGGATGATCAGTGAGATACACCTGCTGGAGCGCGTGCTACGGATGGGTGTTGCCATCGTGACCAGTGAGCTGAGATAAGGCGGAGCTTTACCTAGCATGGACTTGTAGATGACCTGGAGCCAGTGGGTCTGGCGACGAATATGTAGCGAGGGCCAGCCGACTAGAGCATACAAGTCGCAGTGGTGGGTGGTATAAGGTGCTTTAGTGACAAAACGGATGGCACTGTGATAGACTGCATCCAGTTTGCTGAGTAGAGTGTTGGAAGCCATTTTGTAGATGACATCGCCGAAGTCGAGGATCGGTAGGATAGTCAGTTTTACTAGGGTAAGCTTGGCGGCGTGAGTGAAGGAGGCTTTGTTGCGGAATAGAAAGCCGACTCTTGATTTGATTTTCGACCCCATATGGCTGGGGTCAGAAGTGGTTGGGGTCAGAGAAGGTTGGGGTCAGAGATGGTTGGGGCCAGAAGTGGTTGGGGCCAGAAGTGGTTGGGGTCAGATATGGTTGGGGTCAGTTCGGGTTGGGGTCAGAGAAGGTTTGAGTCAGAGGTGGTTGGGGTCAGAGCTGGTTGGGGGCCGATCTGGTTGGGGTCCGATCTCGTTGGGGTCCGATATGGTTGGTGTCCGATCTGGTTGGGGTCAGATAGTTTGAGCCCAGCTGTTAGTGTGTTAGGCTACATGATTCTGGTCATCAGGCCATAGTGACGGAGAATCCCTTCAGACATGTCAGTAGAGCCCAGCTGTTAGTGTGTTAGGCTACATGATTCTGGTCATCAAACGGGGTACCAAGACAGAGTCAAACAGGGACGTACGTAAGTGGAGACTATCGTCCCAGAAAATATATATATATTTGTACAATAATTAATTTAATATATTTAAACAGAATTATCCATAATTAAATCTTAATTTGAGTGCATATGGTACGCTATTCAACGACTAGTATTACAATACAATACTGAAGTGCATCATAGTTTGAGAGAGGTGCATAGCCTGTATGTCATGCCACTGTTCTGTATGCTGTGGGAGTTTCTGGAATTCTGAAGCGCTGGAATTCTCGTGACAACTTGGAGAGCCCCACATCTCCATAATTCCACCCGTAGACGTGTCCTCTGCACGTTGGAGAAATCTCAATGCATCTGCGCTATGATTCTGACGTCCTGTAATGGCTAGTGTGTCTTCAGATTTTGCTGACGTTTTCCACATTGCGCAAAGTGTTGAGTGTGCATGATTACCAGTTGCGGTCGTTGCTGATTCTGACCTGTCACAGGGGACGAGGGACGGGGGCACGGCGACGATGTTGCTGTGGCTCTGACGTCATGGCGGGGCGCTATAACGAAGCCGACGGACTTCCATAAAAGTCGGTGCATCTCAAGCGTCTGCTCCACGATTGTTCCTGTGGTGTTCTTCTGAAGTGCACCTGTGTAGAGACACAACGATGCAGACCCATACACATAACCTCTCGTCTCTTCTGATTGCTGTGGGGACTCTGTTGTCCGGACTGCATGGTAAGAATAACCTCTCGTCTCTTCTGATTGCTGTGGGGACTCTGTTGTCCGGACTGCATGGTAAGAATAACCTCTCGTCTCTTCTGATTGCTGTGGGGACTCTGTTGTCCGGACTGCATGGTAAAAATAAAAAGATGATAAACCTGAACTTTAACGTTTTTAGGATGTTGTAGACTTGATTAAATTGGTCCAACTCTGATGAGGAACTTTTATGCAGCTCATATGCAGTGTAACACGGCTACGGCCGTAGTATTGTATTAGTATTGTTGTTGTTATCAAATGCATTCATGTGTAAAACAAATAGGAAAGATGCACCTGATTGACTCTGTTAACCTATAGGATCACAAGAAATATATCAATGTTTCATGATGTCAGATTGTACCTTCATCTAAAAAACACTATGAACTTCGGTTTGAGTGGTTATAATCAGAAAGTATTTATCTTAAATTGAGATATTGATAAACTATGAATAATCAATAGCAGTTATGTGGCATTGTCTTTCACTCCCTTATTCGCATGGCACAGTACTGATGGAAACAGATGGTGAGAGATGTAGGTGAGCTGAGGTGCCTGAAGGCAGGTGTAATTCCTATCATTTAATCTTTGAGCATGTTGAATCCTGTTCAGCTGATGATACAGTAGTTACTCTGTTTGGGTCCGTCATTTCAGATGATAATAGGCTAGTGTTTGAGTCAGTTGGTCTGCTTGGTACTGAAACTGACCGGTACGGCCCAGAGCAGCAGGTTTTAGCCAATGGGAAGACCAGAGCAGGAGGTTTAAGCCAATGGGAAGACCAGAGCAGCAGGTTTTAGCCAATGGGAAGACCAGAGCAGTAGGTCTTAGCCAATGGGAAGACCAGAGCAGCAGGTTTTAGCCAATGGGAAGACCAGAGCAGCAGGTTTTAGCCAATGGGAAGACCAGAGCAGCAGGTTTTAGCCAATGGGAAGACCAGAGCAGCAGGTTTTAGCCAATGGGAAGACCAGAGCAGCAGGTTTTAGCCAATGGGAAGACCAGAGCAGCAGGTTTTAGCCAATGGGAAGACCAGAGCAGTAGGTTTTAGCCAGTGGGAAGACCAGAGCAATAGGTTTTAGCCAATGGGAAGATAGGGGCAGTACGTTTTAGCCAATGGGAAAAAACAGGTTTTATCCAATGGAAAGAACTTTGTCTTGGAATAATTCAGCAGGCAGACACTTTTATCCAAACCACAGTAGCCTCCAGTAGCCTTCAGTAGCCTTCAGCATCATTCAGCATCATTTAGCATCCTCCAGTAGCATTCAGTAACCTTCAGCATCCTCCGGTAGCCTTCAGCCTGCTTCAGTAGCCTTCAGTAGCCTTCAGCATCATTCAGTAGCCTTCAGCAGCCTTCAGTAGCCTTCAGCCTCCTTCAGTAGCCTTCAGCCTCCTTCAGTAGCCTTCAGCAGCCTTCAGTAGCCTTCAGCCTCCTTCAGTAGCCTTCAGCATCCTTCAGTATCCTTCAGCATCCTTCAGTATCCTTCAGCATCCTTCAGCATCCTTCAGTAGCCTCCAGTAGCATTCAATAGTCTTCAGCATCCTTCAGTAGCCTTCAACCTCCTTCAGTAACCTTCAGCATCATTCAGCCTCCTTCAGTAGCCTTCAGCATCCTTCAGCATCCTTCAGTAGCCTTCAGTAGCCTTCAGCATCCTTCAGCATCCTTCAGTATCCTCCAGCATCCTTCAGTATCCTTCAGCATCCTTCAGTAGCCTTCAGCATCCTTCAGGAGCCTTCAGCATCCTTCAGCATCCTTCAGTAGCCTCCAGTAGCATTCAGTAGCCTTCAGCATCCTTCAGTAGCCTTCAGCATCATTCAGTAGCCTTCAGCATCCTTCAGCATCCTTCAGTAGCCTCCAGTAGCCGTCAGCATCCTTCAGTAGCCTCCAGTAGCATTCAGTAGCCTCCAGTAGCCTTCAGTAGTCTTCAGCATCCTTCAGTATCCTTCAGCATCCTTCAGTAGCCTTCAGCAGCCTTCAGTAGCCTTCAGCAGCCTTCAGCCTCCTTCAGTAGCCTTCAGCATCCTTCAGTAGCCTTCAGCATCATTCAGTAGCCTTCAGCATCCTTCAGCATCCTTCAGTAGCCTCCAGTAGCCATCAGCATCCTTCAGTAGCCTCCAGTAGCATTCAGTAGCCTCCAGTAGCATTCAGTAGCCTCCAGTAGCCTTCAATAGCCTTCAGCATAATTCAGCATCCTTCAGTATCCTTCAGCCTGCTTCAGCAGCCTTCAGTAGCCTTCAGTAGCCTGCAGCAGCCGTCAGTAGCCTTCAGCATCCTTCAGTAGCCTTCAGCAGCCTTCAGCCTCCTTCAGTAGCCTTCAGCCTCCTTCAGTAGACTTCAGCATCCTTCAGTATCCTTCAGCCTGCTTCAGCAGCCTTCAGTAGCCTTCAGCAGCCTTCAGTAGCCTTCAGCAGCCTTCAGCCTCCTTCAGTAGCCTTCAGCATCCTTCAGTAGCCTTCAGCATCATTCAGTAGCCTTCAGCATCCTTCAGCATCCTTCAGCAGCCTCCAGTATCCGTCAGCATCCTTCAGTAGTCGTCAGTAGCCTTCAGTAGCCTTCAGCATCCTTCAGTAGCCTTCAGTAGCCTTCAGCATCCTTCAGCAGCCTTCAGTAGCCTTCAGCAGCCTTCAGTAGCCTTCAGTATTTTTCAGTAGCTTTCAACATCCTTTAATAGCCTTCAGTATTCTTACGTATCCTTCAGTCTTCAGTATTGTTTAGTGGGATTCATACATTTTTTGTAGTAATCTGTGATCCCTGTGGGAATTGAACCCATGACCTTGATGCTGTCTCTATTGGAGGATTGCGACTCCATTTTTCCACAAGAAAATCCATAATTTGGTGTTTTGTTGATGTTGGTGGAAAATGCTTTCCCAGGTGCCGCTCCAGAATCTCCCATAAGCGTTCAATTGGGTTGGTTTACATAGTTCTCATGCTCATCAAAGCATTCAGTGACCAGTCACGTGCTGTGGATGGGGGCCTTGTCATCCTGGAAGATGCCTCTCCCATCAGGATATAAATGATTCACCATAGGAGTTGATCCCTCAGAATGGCTGTTTACCTTGCCCTCTAAGGGGTTGAGTAGACCTAAACCATGTCAGGAAAATGCACCCTACACCATAACAGAGCCGCCAGAACCGTCATTTACTCAAGTGTTTCCATTATTTTGGAAGTTACATCAGATCAGACGAATATCTCATCATATAACGATGAAGAAATAAATATTATAATTATGTAAATTTTTCTGTTTCTGTTTCAGGTGCTAAATGGGCATACACTGGTAAGTGGATTATTTATTTATGGCTAATAACTGTGTGATGTAGAGAGGTCTGAAGATAACATGGGAATGTAGAGATAATATGGGAATGTAGAGATAACATGGTGATGTAGAGATAACATGGGAATGTAGAGATAACATGGGAATGTAGAGATAACATGGGAATGTAGAGATAACATGGGAATGTAGAGATAATATGGTGGTGTAGAGATAACATGGGGATGTAGAGATAGCATGGGAATGTAGAGATAACATGGTGATGTAGAGATAACATGGGGATGTAGAGATAACATGGGAATGTAGAGATAACATGGGAATGTAGAGATAATATGGTGGTGTAGAGATAACATGGGGATGTAGAGATAGCATGGGAATGTAGAGATAACATGGTGATGTAGAGATAATATGGGGATGTAGAGATAACATGGGGATGTAGAGATAACATGGGGATGTAGAGATAACATGGTGGTGGTAGAGATAGCATGGGAATGTAGAGATAACATGGTGGTGGTAGAGATAGCATGGGAATGTAGAGATAACATGGTGGTGGTAGAGATAGCATGGGAATGTAGAGATAACATGGTGATGTAGAGATAATATGGGGATGTAGAGATAACATGGGGATGTAGAGATAACATGGGGATGTAGAGATAACATGGGAATGTAGAGATAACATGGTGGTGGTAGAGATAGCATGGGAATGTAGAGATAGCATGGGAATGTAGAGATAACATGGTGGTGGTAGAGATAGCATGGGAATGTAGAGAGAACATGGTGATGTTACAACAAACTTTGCCCTCAGTAGCGAGGTTTCCATGGCGACAGATTGTCATGCAAATATTCTAAAATGTGCATAAATAAAATAGACACATTTTCCCACCAGTGCTGATTTTCCACCAAACGGACTTAATGCAGATAAATATCAGTGCGTGATGATGTAATGCACCCACATTTGACTTTATCACGTTTTCATGTACCAAATAAAAATGTAAAGGTTAAAGTATTTTAATTGCATTTTCAACTCTATCAATAGTTTTGTCACAAAAACTGTTGTGTTAAGTAGGAAATGTACCTACTCTGGTCTTGACATGTGGTCTCTAGCCAAATGTACCTACTCTGGTCTTGACATGTGGTCTCTAGCCAAATGTACCTACTCTGGTCTTGACATGTGGTCTCTAGCCAAATGTACCTACTCTGGTCTTGACATGTGGTCTCTAGCCAAATGTACCTACTCTGGTCTTGACATGTGGTCTCTAGCCAGCAGCTCCCAGATGAAGTACAGGTAGGTCAGTCTAAATGAAGATGTAATATGGATAAGAGCAACATTATAATGTATAGTTTATGAGAGATGTGTCAGTCTAAATGAAGATGTAATATGGATAAGAGCAACATTATAATGTATAGTTTATGAGATATTATCCACATTATATTGTATAGTTTATGAGATATAATCCACATTATAATGTATAGTTTATGAGAGATGTGTCAGTCTAAATGAAGATGTATTATGGATAAGAGCAACATTATAATGTATAGTTTATGAGATATAATTAACATTATAATGTATAGTTTATGAGAGATGTGTCAGTCTAAATGAAGATGTATTATGGATAAGAGCAACATTATAATGTATAGTTTATGAGATATAATTAACATTATAATGTATAGTTTATGAGAGATGTGTCAGTCTAAATGAAGATGTATTATGGATAAGAGCAACATTATTTGTATTTGTCAAACAGCAGTCAAGCATCGATCATCATGTCACCAGAATAAAACCCCTGATAGTTATTGGGGAGCAGCATCAAGCTCATCACCAGGCACTTTCACCATCCTGTGAAGTTCATCATCACTTATTTCATCTGTGGCCTAATAAACTATATAGTTTCCCGAGTCGTAGTGGGAGGACCACGCAACACAACTCCAAGTTTACTTCAGTATGATGGTTATTACACGCACAACTCTGTCCCCCCCCCCATGTCTTTGTGTGGAATTGTTTTGTAATGTGTTTAGTGTTACGCGCCAGACTGGTTGGTCCCCGGGTATTGTGTTTAGTGTTACGCGCCAGACTGGTTGTTTCCCCGGGTATCGTGTTTTGACCCGTATGTTTATTGCCATACATTTGCATTATTGTGAGTGTTTTCGCGCTTATTCACTTTTGCCATTGGCTGGGGATTTTTTTTGCCGCAGTTGTGTCTGTCTTTTGTGCTTCTGCCAAATAAAGTGCGCCTGATCACAACTCTCTGCTCTCCTGCGCCCGACTCCTTACCAGTAGCGCACAACCTTGACAACCATTATGAAGAAAAATGCATTATCTGTCGGCGTTTATAAAATTGTACCGAAAGTTTCCATCACAAGCTGTCGTGATTTAAAATATATACTTTGGATGTAAATGTGGTTAGTGCGCTGAAAGCATAAAAACACGAGTCAAAATACAAAATTCATATTTGCCTTCACTGTAAAAATGCCACCTTAACCATTGATTAATATGCGTTATCCTGTGAGTTGGGTAGACTTCAGAAGGACACGAAATTGAGCTAATGAGTAAATGTTTGTTCTCTCAACAAAGTTAGCTCGAAGTGAGCTGAATTTGAAAAAGTCGTTGAGTAAAATTACAAATTCATGTTGCCTTTCATGTTGCCAATTTGTATCCATAACGGGTGAACTGTTTATAAATTACAGTACTTTTTGTATGTTGTCCCTCTATTAGAGGAGCAAAAGTATTGAAGCAATTGAAAGGCAACCAGCTGCAAGATGATTGTGATGTTTTTTACAGTGTACTAGACTAGATTATTGTTTTGACTGTCTGCTTCACCTGTCTCAGACTCTGGTCCTGGTCACATAGCCTAATGGACCTGTCTCAGACTCTGGTCCTGGTGACATAGCCTAATGGACCTGTCTCAGACTGTGGTCCTGGTGACATAGCCTAATGGACCTGTCTCAGACTCTGGTCCTGGTGACATAGCCTAATGGACCTGTCTCAGACTGTGGTCCTGGTGACATAGCCTAATGGACCTGTCTCAGACTGTGGTCCTGGTGACATAGCCTAATGGACCTGTCTCAGACTGTGGTCCTGGTGACATAGCCTAATGGACCTGTCTCAGACTGTGGTCCTGGTGACATAGCCTAATGGACCTGTCTCAGACTGTGGTCCTGGTGACATAGCCGGATGGACCTGTCTCAGACTGTGGTCCTGGTCACATAGCCTAATGGACCTGTCTCAGACTGTGGTCCTAGTGACATAGCCTAATGGACCTGTCTCAGACTGTGGTTCTGGTGACATAGCCTAATGGACCTGTCTCAGACTGTGGTTCTGGTGACATAGCCTAATGGACCTGTCTCAGACTGTGGTTCTGGTGACATAGCCTAATGGACCTGTCTCAGACTGTGGTCCTGGTGACATAGCCTGATGGAGTTGTTGATTATTGGGTGCCTCCCTGCCTAAAAATACACTGTTACCACTGTTTACACTGTTACCACTGTTTACACTGTTACCACTGTTTACACTGTTACCACTGTTTACACTGTTACCACTGTCTACTGAGACCCACATGTTCTCACCCTTGAGCAAGGCAGTTAGCCCCAGGAACTGCTCCCCGAGCGCTGATGCCGTGGACTAGCCCCCCCCCCCCCCCCCCCCCCCCCCCCGCACCTCTCTGATTCAGAAGGGTTGGGTTAGTCAGCTGTGCAACTGACTAGGTAGCCCCTCCCCTTCCCCCAGCGTCCGCATCACTCTCCCCCACATGGTCTCAAACTCCCCCATTTAGTTTCTCTCCGTCCTCCACGCGCTTTCAACATTTTGATAATTAAACATTTGACCTTTCTATTGTGTTAAGGACGGAGGACTGGTAGATTTCAAGTATAGTTTATTTTCTGGATTATTGAGATCACTCTGATATACCTACTGATCTACATTATTAATCTGCTGATCTACATTATTAATCTGCTGATCTACATTATTAACCTACTGATCTACATTATTAATCTGCTGATCTACATTATTAATCTGCTGATCTACATTATTAATATATCTGCTGATCTACATTATTAATATATCTGCTGATCTACATTATTAATCTGCTGACCAACATTATTAATATATCTGCTGATCTACATTATTAATCTGCTGATCTACATTATTAATCTGCTGATCTACATTATTAATCTGCTGATCTACATTATTAATCTGCTGATCTACATTATTAATCTGCTGATCTACATTATTAATATATCTGCTGATCTACATTATTAATCTGCTGATCTACATTATTAATCTGCTGATCTACATTATTAATCTGCTGATCTACATTATTAATCTGCTGACCAACATTATTAATATATCTGCTGATCTACATTATTAATCTGCTGATCTACATTATTAATCTGCTGATCTACATTATTAATCTGCTGATCTACATTATTAATCTGCTGATCTACATTATTAATCTGCTGATCTACATTATTAATCTGCTGATCTACATTATTAATCTGCTGATCTACATTATTAATCTGCTGATCTACATTATTAATCTGCTGATCTACATTATTAATCTGCTGATCTACATTATTAATCTGCTGATCTACATTATTAATCTGCTGATCTACATTATTAATCTGCTGGACTACATTATTAATCTGCTGGACTACATTATTAATCTGCTGATCTACATTATTAATCTGCTGATCTACATTATTAATCTGCTGATCTACATTATTAATCTGCTGATCTACATTATTAATCTGCTGATCTACATTATTAATCTGCTGATCTACATTATTAATATATCTGCTGATCTACATTATTAATCTGCTGATCTACATTATTAATCTGCTGAGCTACATTATTAATCTGCTGATCTACATTATTAATATATCTGCTGATCTACATTATTAATATATCTGCTGATCTACATTATTAATATATCTGCTGATCTACATATCATTATTGATATATCTACTGATCTACATATCATTATTAATATATCTACTGATCTACATATCATTATTAATATATCTGCTGATCTACATTATTAATATATCTACTGATCTACATATCATTATTAATATATCTACTGATCTACATATCATTATTAATATATCTGCTGATCTACATATCATTATTAATATATCTACCGATCCACATATCATTATTAATATATCTGCTGATCTACATTATTAATATATCTACTGATCTACATTATTAATATATCTACTGATCTACATATCATTATTAATATATCTACTGATCTACATATCATTATTAATATATCTACTGATCTACATATCATTATTAATATATCTACTGATCTACATATCATTATTAATATATCTGCTGATCTACATATCATTATTAATATATCTGCTGCTCTAAGGATCATACATATACATTTTACCACAGTACTTACAGCTGTTTTGTTACATATACATGTTACGACAGTACTTTGTCATTATTCTCTGGAATAAACCCAGATCTGTTATGGAAATTAGTTTATATTTCTGGAATAAACCCAGATTTGTTATGGCAATGAGTTTATATCTCTGGAATAAACCCAGATTTGTTATGGCAATGAGTTCATATTTCTGTTCTGTATTTTGAGGTCTACTGTTTATAGTGAATGGAGGAAATGATTGTGGTTTTATGGAGGTCTGTGGGTAGCTGGACCATCCTGTTAATTCATTACTTACGCCTGATTTATATTTAGATGGATTTGGTATGAAATGTGTTTGTCCCCCACCCAGTGACAGCTCATTAATGACAGAGACACCGCCTGTCTGTCTTTCTGTCTGTCTGTGTGTATTTCTGTCAGATTTTTTTTGCTGACTGTTATCACACCCTGTAAAACCAACACGGAAAAACACTTCCTAAGAGAAACATTAACGACAGGGTGCAGCTATCTTTATAACCAAGTTTATACAACTATGTCCGATCAGCAGGCAGTGAGGTTCTTTTAATTCATTTTAAATGAGAGACCTGTCTGCTGTCTGTCTGTTAATTCTATTCACCAATCAACTGACTGTCAGACAGTGGCACCCAGGAAAAACACTTCCTATTCTAACTTCCTGAGAGAAACATTTGCAACAGGGTGGTGTTGTAATGTAATGCTAATTCATTTCGATAAATTATATCTGAAATGTGGGAATGTGTTAGTCCCCCACCCTGTAGTCACAGGTGACCCTTCCAGATTAGCAGTGGACATGGAGATCATTTAGATACCTCCGCAGCAGTTCATAACTCAACTCATCTTCCAGATTAGCAGTGGACATGGAGATAACTTAGATTAGCAGTGGACATGGAGATAACTCAGATTAGCAGTGGACATGGAGATAACTTAGATTAGCAGTGGACATGGAGATAACTCAGATTAGCAGTGGACATGGAGATAACTTAGATTAGCAGTGGACATGGAGATAACTCAGATTAGCAGTGGACATGGAGATAATTTAGATTAGCAGTGGACATGGAGATAACTTAGATTAGCAGTGGACATGGAGATAATTTAGATTAGCAGTGGACATGGAGATAACTTAGATACCTCCGCAGCAGTTCATAACTCAACTCATCTTCCAGATTAGCAGTGGATATTGTGTAGTCTTAACATTCTGTATACTCCACTTGTCCCAAGGGTAAAAAAAAAGACCCGCCTTCACTAAACCCCTAAAATAAAGCAGCTTAATTGAGTTTTAAATAATTTAATGAATTAATTTTAAACCCCAAATGTATTTTGCTTGAAGAAAAAACCTGTCATTCATCACAAACGTTGTGAATGTCTGGATTTCCCCTCTTCACAGTGCAGAAAGACTGCATTTAATCAGTGGACAACACTCGTTTTTACTACAACACACCTGTCAATAGTTGTTTTCTTTACTAAAGTAGAGGTTTATTATTATTATTATTGATAAATGTACTGCATAGGTGGAAACATATTTTCTTTTAGCCAGAGATGGCGTTTGTATAGCCTAAGAAAGTGGCAGAAATGTGCAGAAAGTCGTTTTAAATGTATTTTATTGGAGGGAAACAATAACAGTCTTGAACTATATATACAATGAGGAATTCAACTACAAAACACAAACAGTGTGAAAGACATTCAGTGGCATCGTGAAAAATGGCCCTTCCACTCTCTGCATCCCAGAGACTACATGTAGCCTCGCCTCGGGACCTATACACACCGCTAAGATTAGCAGCCCTATGTAGCCTCTCCTCGGGACCTATACACACCCGCTAAGATTAGCAGCCCTATGTAGCCTTGCCTCGGGACCTATACACACCGCTCAGATTAGCAGCCCTATGTAGCCTTGCCTCGGGACCTATACACACCCGCTAAGATTAGCAGCCCTATGTAGCCTCGCCTCGGGACCTATACACACCCGCTAAGATTAGCAGCCCTATGTAGCCTTGCCTCGGGACCTATACACACCCTCTAAGATTAGCAGCCCTATGTAGCCTCGCCTCGGGACCTATACACACCCGCTAAGATTAGCAGCCCTATGTAGCCTCGCCTCGGGACCTATACACACCGCTCAGATTAGCAGCCCTATGTAGCCTCGCCTCGGGACCTATACACACCCGCTCAGATTAGCAGCCCTATGTAGCCTCGCCTCGGGACCTATACACACCCGCTCAGATTAGCAGCCCTATGTAGCCTCGCCTCGGGGCCTATACACACCCGCTAAGATTAGCAGCCCTATGTAGCCTCGCCTCGGGGCCAATACACACCCGCTCAGATTAGCAGCCCTATGTAGGCACGCAGGTCAATCTCATCCATTATTTTCCAGTTGTCTCCATATTTACAGAAACCCTCCAAATTTGTCATCTCCAGGATGATTTTTTCGATGGCTGGTGTGATGGACATGTAGAATGTTGAGGCGATGTCCTGGGCAACTGCATGTTTTGTGGGCCCTGGGGTCATCCTTATGACATGTTGACTGCATGCCTTGTGGGCCCTGGGGTCATACTTAAGACATTTTGTGCTGCCATCCTGCCCTGGTTGTCATATGGTGACAAGCACCATGCTATTTTGCTGTTCTTTGACAAAAAATTGTCTCTCTTTCAGCTCGGGGGATTTCTTTTTCATCTGAAGATGATGCATAGTGCTCTGGGTTATATTCTTCCCCATCTTCTTCTTCAGATACTTCCTCTTCTTCTAAATAATTGTTCTCTTGTTCCTCCTGGACATCTGAAGAAATCAGATATATGACCTGTTGGGCACTGAAGCGTGCCCTCATGGCTTCAGCAAAGAGAGAACCGGGGGACTGTCATCTGCAGCATCTTTATAGCCTCTGACTGCATTCCCCATTAGTATAAAATGCTTTCATGAATTTTATGTGTGTGTGTGTGTGTGTGTGTGTGTGTGTGTGTGTGTGTGTGTGTGTGTGTGTGTGTGTGTGTGTGTGTGTGTGTGTGTGTGTAAATGATTTTATAACTGCTGGGTCAAAAATGACCCGAAGACCCTGGTGGTGTACAGACAATCTAGCCAATGTAGCCTGGTGGTGTACAGACAATCTAGCCAATGTAGCCTGGTGGTGTACAGACAATCTAGCCAATGTAGCCTGGTGGTGTACAGACAATCTAGCCAATGTACCCTGGTGGTGTACAGACAATCTAGCCAATGTACCCTGGTGGTGTACAGACAATCGTTGTAGCCTGGTGGTGTACAGACAATCGTTGTAGCCTGGTGGTGTACAGACATCGTTGTAGCCTGTGGTGTACAGACAATCGTTGTAGCCTGGTGGTGTACAGACAATCGTTGTAGCCTGGTGGTGTACAGACAATCGTTGTAGCCTGGTGGTGTACAGACAATCGTTGTAGCCTGGTGGTGTACAGACAATCTTTGTAGCCTGGTGGTGTACAGACAATCTTTGTAGCCTGGTGGTGTACAGACAATCTTTGTAGCCTGGTGGTGTACAGACAATCGTTGTACCCTGGTGGTGTACAGACAATCGTTGTACCCTGGTGGTGTACAGACAATCGTTGTACCCTGGTGGTGTACAGACAATCTTTGTAGCCTGGTGGTGTACAGACAATCTTTGTAGCCTGGTGGTGTACAGACAATCTTTGTAGCCTGGTGGTGTACAGACAATCGTTGTAGCCTGGTGGTGTACAGACAATCGTTGTAGCCTGGTGGTGTACAGACAATCTTTGTAGCCTGGTGGTGTACAGACAATCGTTGTAGCCTGGTGGTGTACAGACAATCGTTGTAGCCTGGTGGTGTACAGACAATCTTTGTAGCCTGGTGGTGTACAGACAATCTTTGTAGCCTGGTGGTGTACAGACAATCGTTGTAGCCTGGTGGTGTACAGACAATCGTTGTAGCCTGGTGGTGTACAGACAATCGTTGTACCCTGGTGGTGTACAGACAATCGTTGTAGCCTGGTGGTGTACAGACAATCGTTGTAGCCTGGTGGTGTACAGACAATCGTTGTACCCTGGTGGTGTACAGACAATCGTTGTAGCCTGGTGGTGTACAGACAATCGTTGTAGCCTGGTGGTGTACAGACAATCGTTGTAGCCTGGTGGTGTACAGACAATCGTTGTAGCCTGGTGGTGTACAGACAATCGTTGTACCCTGGTGGTGTACAGACAATCGTTGTAGCCTGGTGGTGTACAGACAATCGTTGTAGCCTGGTGGTGTACAGACAATCGTTGTACCCTGGTGGTGTACAGACAATCTTTGTAGCCTGGTGGTGTACAGACAATCGTTGTAGCCTGGTGGTGTACAGACAATCGTTGTACCCTGGTGGTGTACAGACAATCTTTGTACCCTGGTGGTGTACAGACAATCGTTGTACCCTGGTGGTGTACAGACAATCTTTGTACCCTGGTGGTGTACAGACAATCGTTGTAGCCTGGTGGTGTACAGACAATCGTTGTAGCCTGGTGGTGTACAGACAATCGTTGTAGCCTGGTGGTGTACAGACAATCGTTGTAGCCTGGTGGTGTACAGACAATCGTTGTAGCCTGGTGGTGTACAGACAATCGTTGTAGCCTGGTGGTGTACAGACAATCGTTGTACCCTGGTGGTGTACAGACAATCGTTGTAGCCTGGTGGTGTACAGACAATCGTTGTAGCCTGGTGGTGTACAGACAATCGTTGTAGCCTGGTGGTGTACAGACAATCGTTGTAGCCTGGTGGTGTACAGACAATCGTTGTACCCTGGTGGTGTACAGACAATCGTTGTACCCTGGTGGTGTACAGACAATCGTTGTAGCCTGGTGGTGTACAGACAATCGTTGTAGCCTGGTGGTGTACAGACAATCGTTGTACCCTGGTGGTGTACAAACAATCTTTGTAGCCTGGTGGTGTACAGACAATCGTTGTAGCCTGGTGGTGTACAGACAATCGTTGTACCCTGGTGGTGTACAGACAATCTTTGTAGCCTGGTGGTGTACAGACAATCGTTGTAGCCTGGTGGTGTACAGACAATCGTTGTACCCTGGTGGTGTACAGACAATCGTTGTAGCCTGGTGGTGTACAGACAATCGTTGTAGCCTGGTGGTGTACAGACAATCGTTGTACCCTGGTGGTGTACAGACAATCGTTGTAGCCTGGTGGTGTACAGACAATCGTTGTACCCTGGTGGTGTACAGACAATCTTTGTAGCCTGGTGGTGTACAGACAATCGTTGTACCCTGGTGGTGTACAGACACTCTTTGTACCCTGGTGGTGTACAGACAATCGTTGTACCCTGGTGGTGTACAGACAATCTTTGTACCCTGGTGGTGTACAGACAATCTTTGTAGCCTGGTGGTGTACAGACAATCGTTGTACCCTGGTGGTGTACAGACAATCTTTGTAGCCTGGTGGTGTACAGACAATCGTTGTACCCTGGTGGTGTACAGACAATCTTTGTAGCCTGGTGGTGTACAGACAATCTTTGTAGCCTGGTGGTGTACAGACAATCGTTGTACCCTGGTGGTGTACAGACAATCGTTGTACCCTGGTGGTGTACAGACAATCTTTGTACCCTGGTGGTGTACAGACAATCGTTGTACCCTGGTGGTGTACAGACAATCTTTGTAGCCTGGTGGTGTACAGACAATCGTTGTACCCTGGTGGTGTACAGACAATCGTTGTACCCTGGTGGTGTACAGACAATCGTTGTACCCTGGTGGTGTACAGACAATCTTTGTACCCTGGTGGTGTACAGACAATCTTTGTAGCCTGGTGGTGTACAGACAATCGTTGTACCCTGGTGGTGTAGAGACAATCTTTGTACCCTGGTGGTGTACAGACAATCTTTGTACCCTGGTGGTGTACAGACAATCTTTGTAGCCTGGTGGTGTACAGACAATCGTTGTACCCTGGTGGTGTACAGACAATCGTTGTACCCTGGTGGTGTACAGACAATCTTTGTACCCTGGTGGTGTACAGACAATCGTTGTACCCTGGTGGTGTACAGACAATCTTTGTACCCTGGTGGTGTACAGACAATCTTTGTAGCCTGGTGGTGTACAGACAATCGTTGTACCCTGGTGGTGTACAGACAATCTTTGTAGCCTGGTGGTGTACAGACAATCGTTGTACCCTGGTGGTGTACAGACAATCTTTGTAGCCTGGTGGTGTACAGACAATCGTTGTACCCTGGTGGTGTACAGACAATCTTTGTAGCCTGGTGGTGTACAGACAATCTTTGTAGCCTGGTGGTGTACAGACAATCTTTGTAGCCTGGTGGTGTACAGACAATCGTTGTACCCTGGTGGTGTACAGACAATCTTTGTACCCTGGTGGTGTACAGACAATCTTTGTAGCCTGGTGGTGTACAGACAATCGTTGTACCCTGGTGGTGTACAGACAATCTTTGTAGCCTGGTGGTGTACAGACAATCGTTGTACCCTGGTGGTGCACAGACAATCTTTGTACCCTGGTGGTGTACAGACAATCTTTGTACCCTGGTGGTGTACAGACAATCTTTGTACCCTGGTGGTGTACAGACAATCGTTGTACCCTGGTGGTGTACAGACAATCGTTGTACCCTGGTGGTGTACAGACAATCGTTGTGCCCTGGTGGTGTACAGACAATCTTTGTAGCCTGGTGGTGTACAGACAATCTTTGTACCCTGGTGGTGTACAGACAATCGTTGTACCCTGGTGGTGTACAGACAATCTTTGTAGCCTGGTGGTGTACAGACAATCTTTGTACCCTGGTGGTGTACAGACAATCGTTGTACCCTGGTGGTGTACAGACAATCTTTGTAGCCTGGTGGTGTACAGACAATCTTTGTACCCTGGTGGTGTACAGACAATCGTTGTACCCTGGTGGTGTACAGACAATCTTTGTACCCTGGTGGTGTACAGACAATCTTTGTACCCTGGTGGTGTACAGACAATCTTTGTAGCCTGGTGGTGTACAGACAATCTTTGTACCCTGGTGGTGTACAGACAATCTTTGTAGCCTGGTGGTGTACAGACAATCGTTGTACCCTGGTGGTGTACAGACAATCTTTGTACCCTGGTGGTGTACAGACAATCGTTGTACCCTGGTGGTGTACAGACAATCTTTGTACCCTGGTGGTGTACAGACAATCGTTGTAGCCTGGTGGTGTACAGACAATCTTTGTAGCCTGGTGGTGTACAGACAATCGTTGTACCCTGGTGGTGTACAGACAATCTTTGTACCCTGGTGGTGTACAGACAATCGTTGTACCCTGGTGGTGTACAGACAATCTTTGTAGCCTGGTGGTGTACAGACAATCGTTGTAGCCTGGTGGTGTACAGACAATCGTTGTAGCCTGGTGGTGTACAGACAATCTTTGTAGCCTGGTGGTGTACAGACAATCGTTGTAGCCTGGTGGTGTACAGACAATCTTTGTAGCCTGGTGGTGTACAGACAATCGTTGTAGCCTGGTGGTGTACAGACAATCGTTGTAGCCTGGTGGTGTACAGACAATCTTTGTACCCTGGTGGTGTACAGACAATCGTTGTAGCCTGGTGGTGTACAGACAATCGTTGTACCCTGGTGGTGTACAGACAATCGTTGTAGCCTGGTGGTGTACAGACAATCGTTGTAGCCTGGTGGTGTACAGACAATCGTTGTAGCCTGGTGGTGTACAGACAATCGTTGTAGCCTGGTGGTGTACAGACAATCGTTGTACCCTGGTGGTGTACAGACAATCGTTGTACCCTGGTGGTGTACAGACAATCTTTGTAGCCTGGTGGTGTACAGACAATCGTTGTACCCTGGTGGTGTACAGACAATCGTTGTACCCTGGTGGTGTACAGACAATCTTTGTAGCCTGGTGGTGTACAGACAATCGTTGTACCCTGGTGGTGTACAGACAATCGTTGTAGCCTGGTGGTGTACAGACAATCGTTGTACCCTGGTGGTGTACAGACAATCGTTGTAGCCTGGTGGTGTACAGACAATCGTTGTACCCTGGTGGTGTACAGACAATCGTTGTAGCCTGGTGGTGTACAGACAATCGTTGTAGCCTGGTGGTGTACAGACAATCGTTGTACCCTGGTGGTGTACAGACAATCGTTGTAGCCTGGTGGTGTACAGACAATCTTTGTACCCTGGTGGTGTACAGACAATCGTTGTACCCTGGTGGTGTACAGACAATCTTTGTACCCTGGTGGTGTACAGACAATCGTTGTACCCTGGTGGTGTACAGACAATCTTTGTAGCCTGGTGGTGTACAGACAATCTTTGTAGCCTGGTGGTGTACAGACAATCTTTGTACCCTGGTGGTGTACAGACAATCTTTGTACCCTGGTGGTGTACAGACAATCTTTGTAGCCTGGTGGTGTACAGACAATCTTTGTACCCTGGTGGTGTACAGACAATCTTTGTACCCTGGTGGTGTACAGACAATCGTTGTACCCTGGTGGTGTACAGACAATCTTTGTAGCCTGGTGGTGTACAGACAATCGTTGTACCCTGGTGGTGTACAGACAATCTTTGTACCCTGGTGGTGTACAGACAATCGTTGTACCCTGGTGGTGTACAGACAATCTTTGTACCCTGGTGGTGTACAGACAATCTTTGTACCCTGGTGGTGTACAGACAATCTTTGTACCCTGGTGGTGTACAGACAATCTTTGTACCCTGGTGGTGTACAGACAATCTTTGTACCCTGGTGGTGTACAGACAATCTTTGTAGCCTGGTGGTGTACAGACAATCGTTGTACCCTGGTGGTGTACAGACAATCTTTGTAGCCTGGTGGTGTACAGACAATCTTTGTAGCCTGGTGGTGTACAGACAATCGTTGTACCCTGGTGGTGTACAGACAATCTTTGTAGCCTGGTGGTGTACAGACAATCGTTGTACCCTGGTGGTGTACAGACAATCGTTGTACCCTGGTGGTGTACAGACAATCTTTGTAGCCTGGTGGTGTACAGACAATCGTTGTACCCTGGTGGTGTACAGACAATCTTTGTACCCTGGTGGTGTACAGACAATCTTTGTAGCCTGGTGGTGTACAGACAATCGTTGTACCCTGGTGGTGTACAGACAATCTTTGTAGCCTGGTGGTGTACAGACAATCGTTGTACCCTGGTGGTGTACAGACAATCGTTGTACCCTGGTGGTGTACAGACAATCTTTGTAGCCTGGTGGTGTACAGACAATCGTTGTACCCTGGTGGTGTACAGACAATCGTTGTAGCCTGGTGGTGTACAGACAATCGTTGTAGCCTGGTGGTGTACAGACAATCTTTGTACCCTGGTGGTGTACAGACAATCGTTGTAGCCTGGTGGTGTACAGACAATCGTTGTACCCTGGTGGTGTACAGACAATCGTTGTAGCCTGGTGGTGTACAGACAATCGTTGTAGCCTGGTGGTGTACAGACAATCGTTGTAGCCTGGTGGTGTACAGACAATCGTTGTAGCCTGGTGGTGTACAGACAATCGTTGTACCCTGGTGGTGTACAGACAATCGTTGTACCCTGGTGGTGTACAGACAATCTTTGTAGCCTGGTGGTGTACAGACAATCGTTGTACCCTGGTGGTGTACAGACAATCGTTGTACCCTGGTGGTGTACAGACAATCTTTGTAGCCTGGTGGTGTACAGACAATCGTTGTACCCTGGTGGTGTACAGACAATCGTTGTAGCCTGGTGGTGTACAGACAATCGTTGTACCCTGGTGGTGTACAGACAATCGTTGTAGCCTGGTGGTGTACAGACAATCGTTGTACCCTGGTGGTGTACAGACAATCGTTGTAGCCTGGTGGTGTACAGACAATCGTTGTAGCCTGGTGGTGTACAGACAATCGTTGTACCCTGGTGGTGTACAGACAATCGTTGTAGCCTGGTGGTGTACAGACAATCTTTGTACCCTGGTGGTGTACAGACAATCGTTGTACCCTGGTGGTGTACAGACAATCTTTGTACCCTGGTGGTGTACAGACAATCGTTGTACCCTGGTGGTGTACAGACAATCTTTGTAGCCTGGTGGTGTACAGACAATCTTTGTAGCCTGGTGGTGTACAGACAATCTTTGTACCCTGGTGGTGTACAGACAATCTTTGTACCCTGGTGGTGTACAGACAATCTTTGTAGCCTGGTGGTGTACAGACAATCTTTGTACCCTGGTGGTGTACAGACAATCTTTGTACCCTGGTGGTGTACAGACAATCGTTGTACCCTGGTGGTGTACAGACAATCTTTGTAGCCTGGTGGTGTACAGACAATCGTTGTACCCTGGTGGTGTACAGACAATCTTTGTACCCTGGTGGTGTACAGACAATCGTTGTACCCTGGTGGTGTACAGACAATCTTTGTACCCTGGTGGTGTACAGACAATCTTTGTACCCTGGTGGTGTACAGACAATCTTTGTACCCTGGTGGTGTACAGACAATCTTTGTACCCTGGTGGTGTACAGACAATCTTTGTACCCTGGTGGTGTACAGACAATCTTTGTAGCCTGGTGGTGTACAGACAATCGTTGTACCCTGGTGGTGTACAGACAATCTTTGTAGCCTGGTGGTGTACAGACAATCTTTGTAGCCTGGTGGTGTACAGACAATCGTTGTACCCTGGTGGTGTACAGACAATCTTTGTAGCCTGGTGGTGTACAGACAATCGTTGTACCCTGGTGGTGTACAGACAATCGTTGTACCCTGGTGGTGTACAGACAATCTTTGTAGCCTGGTGGTGTACAGACAATCGTTGTACCCTGGTGGTGTACAGACAATCTTTGTACCCTGGTGGTGTACAGACAATCTTTGTAGCCTGGTGGTGTACAGACAATCGTTGTACCCTGGTGGTGTACAGACAATCTTTGTAGCCTGGTGGTGTACAGACAATCGTTGTACCCTGGTGGTGTACAGACAATCGTTGTACCCTGGTGGTGTACAGACAATCTTTGTAGCCTGGTGGTGTACAGACAATCGTTGTACCCTGGTGGTGTACAGACAATCTTTGTAGCCTGGTGGTGTACAGACAATCTTTGTACCCTGGTGGTGTACAGACAATCGTTGTAGCCTGGTGGTGTACAGACAATCGTTGTACCCTGGTGGTGTACAGACAATCGTTGTACCCTGGTGGTGTACAGACAATCTTTGTACCCTGGTGGTGTACAGACAATCGTTGTAGCCTGGTGGTGTACAGACAATCTTTGTACCCTGGTGGTGTACAGACAATCTTTGTACCCTGGTGGTGTACAGACAATCTTTGTACCCTGGTGGTGTACAGACAATCTTTGTACCCTGGTGGTGTACAGACAATCTTTGTACCCTGGTGGTGTACAGACAATCTTTGTACCCTGGTGGTGTACAGACAATCTTTGTACCCTGGTGGTGTACAGACAATCTTTGTACCCTGGTGGTGTACAGACAATCTTTGTAGCCTGGTGGTGTACAGACAATCTTTGTACCCTGGTGGTGTACAGACAATCGTTGTACCCTGGTGGTGTACAGACAATCTTTGTACCCTGGTGGTGTACAGACAATCTTTGTACCCTGGTGGTGTACAGACAATCTTTGTACCCTGGTGGTGTACAGACAATCTTTGTACCCTGGTGGTGTACAGACAATCTTTGTACCCTGGTGGTGTACAGACAATCTTTGTACCCTGGTGGTGTACAGACAATCTTTGTACCCTGGTGGTGTACAGACAATCTTTGTACCCTGGTGGTGTACAGACAATCGTTGTACCCTGGTGGTGTACAGACAATCTTTGTACCCTGGTGGTGTACAGACAATCTTTGTACCCTGGTGGTGTACAGACAATCTTTGTACCCTGGTGGTGTACAGACAATCGTTGTAGCCTGGTGGTGTACAGACAATCTTTGTAGCCTGGTGGTGTACAGACAATCTTTGTAGCCTGGTGGTGTACAGACAATCTTTGTAGCCTGGTGGTGTACAGACAATCTTTGTAGCCTGGTGGTGTACAGACAATCTTTGTACCCTGGTGGTGTACAGACAATCTTTGTACCCTGGTGGTGTACAGACAATCGTTGTAGCCTGGTGGTGTACAGACAATCTTTGTAGCCTGGTGGTGTACAGACAATCTTTGTACCCTGGTGGTGTACAGACAATCGTTGTAGCCTGGTGGTGTACAGACAATCGTTGTAGCCTGGTGGTGTACAGACAATCTTTGTACCCTGGTGGTGTACAGACAATCTTTGTACCCTGGTGGTGTACAGACAATCTTTGTACCCTGGTGGTGTACAGACAATCTTTGTACCCTGGTGGTGTACAGACAATCTTTGTACCCTGGTGGTGTACAGACAATCTTTGTACCCTGGTGGTGTACAGACAATCTTTGTACCCTGGTGGTGTACAGACAATCGTTGTAGCCTGGTGGTGTACAGACAATCTTTGTAGCCTGGTGGTGTACAGACAATCGTTGTACCCTGGTGGTGTACAGACAATCTTTGTAGCCTGGTGGTGTACAGACAATCGTTGTACCCTGGTGGTGTACAGACAATCTTTGTACCCTGGTGGTGTACAGACAATCTTTGTACCCTGGTGGTGTACAGACAATCTTTGTACCCTGGTGGTGTACAGACAATCTTTGTACCCTGGTGGTGTACAGACAATCTTTGTAGCCTGGTGGTGTACAGACAATCTTTGTACCCTGGTGGTGTACAGACAATCTTTGTACCCTGGTGGTGTACAGACAATCTTTGTACCCTGGTGGTGTACAGACAATCGTTGTTCCCTGGTGGTGTACAGACAATCGTTGTAGCCTGGTGGTGTACAGACAATCGTTGTACCCTGGTGGTGTACAGACAATCGTTGTACCCTGGTGGTGTACAGACAATCTTTGTAGCCTGGTGGTGTACAGACAATCTTTGTAGCCTGGTGGTGTACAGACAATCGTTGTAGCCTGGTGGTGTACAGACAATCGTTGTAGCCTGGTGGTGTACAGACAATCTTTGTAGCCTGGTGGTGTACAGACAATCTTTGTAGCCTGGTGGTGTACAGACAATCGTTGTAGCCTGGTGGTGTACAGACAATCGTTGTAGCCTGGTGGTGTACAGACAATCTTTGTAGCCTGGTGGTGTACAGACAATCTTTGTAGCCTGGTGGTGTACAGACAATCTTTGTAGCCTGGTGGTGTACAGACAATCTTTGTAGCCTGGTGGTGTACAGACAATCTTTGTAGCCTGGTGGTGTACAGACAATCTTTGTAGCCTGGTGGTGTACAGACAATCTTTGTAGCCTGGTGGTGTACAGACAATCTTTGTAGCCTGGTGGTGTACAGACAATCTTTGTAGCCTGGTGGTGTACAGACAATCTTTGTAGCCTGGTGGTGTACAGACAATCTTTGTAGCCTGGTGGTGTACAGACAATCTTTGTAGCCTGGTGGTGTACAGACAATCTTTCTAGCCTGGTGGTGTACAGACAATCGTTGTAGCCTGGTGGTGTACAGACAATCTTTCTAGCCTGGTGGTGTACAGACAATCTTTGTAGCCTGGTGGTGTACAGACAATCTTTGTAGCCTGGTGGTGTACAGACAATCGTTGTAGCCTGGTGGTGTACAGACAATCTTTGTAGCCTGGTGGTGTACAGACAATCGTTGTAGCCTGGTGGTGTACAGACAATCTTTGTAGCCTGGTGGTGTACAGACAATCTTTGTAGCCTGGTGGTGTACAGACAATCGTTGTAGCCTGGTGGTGTACAGACAATCTTTGTAGCCTGGTGGTGTACAGACAATCGTTGTAGCCTGGTGGTGTACAGACAATCTTTGTAGCCTGGTGGTGTACAGACAATCGTTGTAGCCTGGTGGTGTACAGACAATCTTTGTAGCCTGGTGGTGTACAGACAATCTTTGTACCCTGGTGGTGTACAGACAATCGTTGTAGCCTGGTGGTGTACAGACAATCGTTGTAGCCTGGTGGTGTACAGACAATCGTTGTAGCCTGGTGGTGTACAGACAATCTTTGTAGCCTGGTGGTGTACAGACAATCGTTGTAGCCTGGTGGTGTACAGACAATCGTTGTAGCCTGGTGGTGTACAGACAATCGTTGTAGCCTGGTGGTGTACAGACAATCTTTGTAGCCTGGTGGTGTACAGACAATCTTTGTACCCTGGTGGTGTACAGACAATCTTTGTAGCCTGGTGGTGTACAGACAATCTTTGTACCCTGGTGGTGTACAGACAATCGTTGTAGCCTGGTGGTGTACAGACAATCGTTGTAGCCTGGTGGTGTACAGACAATCTTTGTACCCTGGTGGTGTACAGACAATCTTTGTAGCCTGGTGGTGTACAGACAATCTTTGTACCCTGGTGGTGTACAGACAATCTTTGTAGCCTGGTGGTGTACAGACAATCTTTGTACCCTGGTGGTGTACAGACAATCGTTGTAGCCTGGTGGTGTACAGACAATCGTTGTAGCCTGGTGGTGTACAGACAATCGTTGTAGCCTGGTGGTGTACAGACAATCGTTGTAGCCTGGTGGTGTACAGACAATCGTTGTAGCCTGGTGGTGTACAGACAATCTTTGTACCCTGGTGGTGTACAGACAATCTTTGTACCCTGGTGGTGTACAGACAATCTTTGTAGCCTGGTGGTGTACAGACAATCGTTGTAGCCTGGTGGTGTACAGACAATCGTTGTAGCCTGGTGGTGTACAGACAATCGTTGTAGCCTGGTGGTGTACAGACAATCGTTGTAGCCTGGTGGTGTACAGACAATCTTTGTACCCTGGTGGTGTACAGACAATCTTTGTAGCCTGGTGGTGTACAGACAATCTTTGTACCCTGGTGGTGTACAGACAATCTTTGTAGCCTGGTGGTGTACAGACAATCTTTGTAGCCTGGTGGTGTACAGACAATCGTTGTAGCCTGGTGGTGTACAGACAATCGTTGTAGCCTGGTGGTGTACAGACAATCTTTGTAGCCTGGTGGTGTACAGACAATCTTTGTAGCCTGGTGGTGTACAGACAATCTTTGTAGCCTGGTGGTGTACAGACAATCGTTGTACCCTGGTGGTGTACAGACAATCGTTGTAGCCTGGTGGTGTACAGACAATCTTTGTAGCCTGGTGGTGTACAGACAATCTTTGTAGCCTGGTGGTGTACAGACAATCGTTGTACCCTGGTGGTGTACAGACAATCGTTGTACCCTGGTGGTGTACAGACAATCGTTGTAGCCTGGTGGTGTACAGACAATCTTTGTACCCTGGTGGTGTACAGACAATCTTTGTAGCCTGGTGGTGTACAGACAATCTTTGTAGCCTGGTGGTGTACAGACAATCTTTGTACCCTGGTGGTGTACAGACAATCGTTGTAGCCTGGTGGTGTACAGACAATCTTTGTACCCTGGTGGTGTACAGACAATCTTTGTAGCCTGGTGGTGTACAGACAATCGTTGTACCCTGGTGGTGTACAGACAATCGTTGTAGCCTGGTGGTGTACAGACAATCTTTGTACCCTGGTGGTGTACAGACAATCTTTGTACCCTGGTGGTGTACAGACAATCTTTGTATCCTGGTGGTGTACAGACAATCGTTGTACCCTGGTGGTGTACAGACAATCTTTGTACCCTGGTGGTGTACAGACAATCGTTGTAGCCTGGTGGTGTACAGACAATCTTTGTACCCTGGTGGTGTACAGACAATCTTTGTACCCTGGTGGTGTACAGACAATCTTTGTAGCCTGGTGGTGTACAGACAATCTTTGTACCCTGGTGGTGTACAGACAATCGTTGTAGCCTGGTGGTGTACAGACAATCTTTGTACCCTGGTGGTGTACAGACAATCTTTGTACCCTGGTGGTGTACAGACAATCGTTGTACCCTGGTGGTGTACAGACAATCGTTGTACCCTGGTGGTGTACAGACAATCTTTGTACCCTGGTGGTGTACAGACAATCTTTGTACCCTGGTGGTGTACAGACAATCGTTGTAGCCTGGTGGTGTACAGACAATCTTTGTACCCTGGTGGTGTACAGACAATCGTTGTAGCCTGGTGGTGTACAGACAATCTTTGTACCCTGGTGGTGTACAGACAATCGTTGTAGCCTGGTGGTGTACAGACAATCTTTGTACCCTGGTGGTGTACAGACAATCGTTGTAGCCTGGTGGTGTACAGACAATCTTTGTACCCTGGTGGTGTACAGACAATCGTTGTACCCTGGTGGTGTACAGACAATCTTTGTACCCTGGTGGTGTACAGACAATCGTTGTAGCCTGGTGGTGTACAGACAATCTTTGTACCCTGGTGGTGTACAGACAATCGTTGTAGCCTGGTGGTGTACAGACAATCTTTGTACCCTGGTGGTGTACAGACAATCGTTGTAGCCTGGTGGTGTACAGACAATCTTTGTACCCTGGTGGTGTACAGACAATCGTTGTAGCCTGGTGGTGTACAGACAATCTTTGTACCCTGGTGGTGTACAGACAATCGTTGTAGCCTGGTGGTGTACAGACAATCTTTGTACCCTGGTGGTGTACAGACAATCTTTGTACCCTGGTGGTGTACAGACAATCTTTGTAGCCTGGTGGTGTACAGACAATCTTTGTACCCTGGTGGTGTACAGACAATCGTTGTACCCTGGTGGTGTACAGACAATCGTTGTACCCTGGTGGTGTACAGACAATCGTTGTAGCCTGGTGGTGTACAGACAATCGTTGTACCCTGGTGGTGTACAGACAATCGTTGTACCCTGGTGGTGTACAGACAATCTTTGTACCCTGGTGGTGTACAGACAATCTTTGTACCCTGGTGGTGTACAGCTTTCATGGAAATATTAATAACAAAGGTGATGTTTCACTTTTTCTAATGTTGGGGTCACTCTAGGAAAGGTCATCACATTTCAAGTTGAACAAATATCATTTAGGGGGTTTTCTCTGCTGTTAAGCATAATGGCAGGTCATTTTGTACCCATAAGTCAACAAGGGTTAAGATAATTTAGATACCTCCGCAAGTTCATAACTCAACTTGTAAATCATGTTTGGTAAGTAAATCAATGCAGAGGTATTGTGTTCTTTAATAAGTAGAGCAGGTTGTGATGAGGCATTGTGTTCTTTAATAAGTAGAGCAGGTTGTGATGAGGCATTGTGTCTTTTAACAAGTAGAGCTGGTTGTGATGAGGCATTGTGTTCTTTAACAAGTAGAGCAGGTTGTGATGAGGCATTGTGTCCTTTAATAAGTAGTGCAGATCAGTAGAGAGTAAGGAAAGCCATACCCTCTGCCCAATGCGTAGCGGGGATCTGGGGTCTGGTGACGGTCCGCTTGTCAACGATACCTGGAGTTGGTCTTGAGAATAGAGCTCTTCTCCAGGTACGTCGGCAGCCTCCATGGCTCTTCCCCAGGTACGTCGACAGCCTCCCTGGCTCTTCCCCAGGTACGTCGACAGCCTCCCTGGCTCTTCTCCAGGTACGTCGGCAGCCTCCCTGGCTCTTCCCCAGGTACGTCGACAGCCGACCTGGCTCTTCTCCAGGTACGTCGACAGCCGACCTGGCTCTTCTCCAGGTACGTCGACAGCCTCCCTGGCTCTTCTCCAGGTACGTCGACAGCCTCCCTGGCTCTTCCCCAGGTACGTCGACAGCCTCCCTGGCTCTTCTCCAGGTACGTCGGCAGCCTCCCTGGCTCTTCTCCAGGTACGTCGACAGCCTCCCTGGCTCCAGGTCTTGGTTGGCTCACTCCGACTGACCATTCGTTTGGGGATGGAATCCGGATGACAGGCTGGCCAATGACCCAATAAGGGTTCAGAATGCCTTCCAGAACTGAGACGAGAACTGAGGACCCCGATCAGAGACCATCTCTACCGGGTGTCCATGGATCCGGAAGACATGCTGCACCATAAGCTGGGCCGTCTCCTTGGCAGAAGGTAGTTTGGGGAGAGGGATGAAATGGGCAGTCTTGGAGAACCGGTCGACTACCATCAGAATGACAGTGTTGCCATCAGACGGAGGGAGTCCAGAGATATATGAGACCAGGTGACGATGAGGAAACGGTAGTGACTGCACGAGGCCAGAAGGAGCTTGTCATGGAGTCTTGTTTTGAGCACACAGAGTGCATGCAGTGACGAAGGCAGAGACATCAGGGACCATTGTGGGCCACCAGAAACGTTGTCAAAGGAAGGCTAGTGTACGTCGGGACCCTGGATGACAGGTCAGCCTGGAGGAATGAGCCCATTCCAGGACCCGGGGCTGGACTGGGTTAGAGACAAACAGCCGGTTAGCCGGGCCCCCTTCAGGTCCAGGTTGGGAGCGTTGCTCCTCGCGAACCAGGTTCTCAATACCCCAATCCATAGTGGCAGCAAAGCATGAGGTAGGGAGAATGGTTTCAGAGGTAGAGGCAGTGGAACTGTATAGGCGGGAGAGAGCATCAGGCTTCACATTTTTAGACCCAGGACGGTAGGAAATGGTTAAGTTGAATCTGGTAAACAGGAGGGCCCACCGGGCCTGCCTTGAGTTGTGGTGCTTGGTTGAACGGAGATGTTCCAGGTTTCTATGGTCGGTCCAGACCAGGAATGGCTGTTCTGCTCCTTCCAGCCAGTGCCTCCACTCCTCCAATGCCATCTTCACTGCCAGGAGTTCTCGGTTGCCAACATCGTAGTTCCTCTCAGCAAGATTGAGACGATGGGACAGAAAGGCACATGGATGAAGCTTTTGGTCTTGTGCAGATCGCTGGGACAGGATGGCCCCCACTCCAACATCAGAAGCATCCACTTCCACCACAAATTGACACGAGGGATCCGGATGGATGAGGATGGGTGCTGTTGTGAACCGATGCTTCAGGTCCATGAAGGCTTTGTCGACAGTTGGAGACCATTTCAACGGTACCTTATGAGAGGTGAGTGCAGAGAGGAGGGACGCCAGGGTGCTGTAATCCCGAATGAAACGGTGGTAGAAGTTTGCAAAACCAAGAAACCGTTGCAACTGCACAACGGACATTAGTTGAGGCCAATCCACCACTGCTTTCACCTTTCCAGGATCCATCTGAACATTGCCCTCAGCAATGACATATCCCAGAAAGGTGTTAGTAGAGCGGTGGAACTCACACTTCTCAGCTTTCACAAACAGTTAGTTCTCCAGGAGGTGCTGAAGGACCTGAGGTGCTGAAGGACCTGAGGTGCTGAAGGACCTGTTTGACATTGATGTTCTCTGGCGGATCGGGGGAAAAAACAGGATGTAGATAGACAGATAGACGAACACAAACCGGTTTAGCAAGCACATCATTGACCGATGCCTGGAAGACAGTAGGGGTGGAGGCGAGTCCAAATGGCATGACCTGGTACTCATAATGAAGGCTGTCTTCCACTCATCCCCCTTGCGTATCCGAACCAGGTGCTAGGCATTTTGAAGGTCCAACTTGGAAAATATGGTTGCCCCTTGGAGAGGTTCAAACGCTGAGGAGAGGTAGGGGGGTAACGGTTTTTGACAGTGATATCGTTAAGTTCCTGGTAGTCAATGCACGGGTGCAGGGTCTTGTCCTTCTCCACAAAGCAAAACCCTGAACCTGCAGGAGATGCAGACGGACGGATGGCCCCAGTGGCCAGAGTCTCCTCTATGTTCTCCTCCATAGCTTTGGTCTCTGGTTCAGACAGAGAATACAACCAACCCTGAGGTGGTCTAGTGCCTGGGAGAAGATCAATGGCACTGTCATATAGACAGGGAAGGGACGGGAGTTTTGACGCAGGTCAAGCAGTTTGCTGGTCGCCTTTAACTCGTATACCGGAGACTCAAAAAGGTCAGGGCAGGCAGAACCAAGGTCAGGGCAGGCAGAACCAAGGTCAGGGCAGGCAGAACCAAGGTCAGGGCAGGCAGAACCAAGGTCAGGGCAGGCAGAACCAAGGTCAGGGCTGGCAGAACCAAGGTCAGGGCAGGCAGAACCAAGGTCAGGGCAGGCAGAACCAAGGTCAGGGCAGGCAGAACCAAGGTCAGGGCAGGCAGAACCATGGTCAGGGCAGGCAGAACCAAGGTCAGGGCAGGCAGAACCAAGGCCAGGGCAGGCAGAACCAAGGTCAGGGCAGGCAGAACCAAGGTCAGGGCAGGCAGAACCAAGGTCAGGGCAGGCAGGCAGAACCAAGGTCAGGGCAGGCAGAACCAAGGTCAGGGCAGGCAGAACCAAGGTCAGGGCAGGCAGGCAGAACCAAGGTCAGGGCAGGCAGAACCAAGGTCAGGGCAGGCAGAACCAAGGTCAGGGCTGGCAGAACCAAGGTCAGGGCAGACAGAACCAAGGTCAGGTTCAGGCAGAACCAAGGTCAGGGCAGGCAGAACCAAGGCCAGGGCAGGCAGAACCAAGGTCAGGGCAGGCAGAACCAAGGTCAGGGCAGGCAGAACCAAGGCCAGGGCAGGCAGAACCAAGGTCAGGGCAGGCAGAACCAAGGTCAGGGCAGGCAGAACCAAGGTCAGGGCAGGCAGAACCAAGGTCAGGGCAGGCAGAACCAAGGTCAGGGCAGGCAGGCAGAACCAAGGTCAGGGCAGGCAGGCAGAACCAAGGTCAGGGCAGGCAGAACCAAGGTCAGGGCAGGCAGAACCAAGGTCAGGGCAGGCAGAACCAAGGTCAGGGCAGGCAGAACCAAGGTCAGGGCAGGCAGGCAGAACCAAGGTCAGGGCAGGCAGGCAGAACCAAGGTCAGGGCAGACAGAACCAAGGTCAGGGCAGGCAGAACCAAGGTCAGGGCAGGCAGGCAGAACCAAGGTCAGGGCAGGCAGAACCAAGGTCAGGGCAGGCAGAATCCAGGTCAGGGCAGGCAGAACCAAGGTCAGGGCAGGCAGAACCAAGGTCAGGTAGGCAGAACCAAGGTCAGGACAGGCAGAACCAAGGTCAGGTAGGCAGAACCAAGGTCAGGGCAGGCAGAATCCAGGTCAGGGCAGGCAGAACCAAGGTCAGGGCAGGCAGGATGGTCAGTCAGGTGGGAAAGTAGTCCAGAGTAAGGCAGGGGTCAAAACCGGGAAGACTATAAAAAGAGAATAGCAAAAGGAGAACGGGAAAAACATGCTGGTTGACGAACTGGCACAGACGGACAGGAAACGCAGGGATAATTACACTGGGGAAAATAAGCGACACCTGGTGATAACAGGAACAGGTGAAACAGATTAGGGCATGACACGTTGAGGTTAACCCAGACGATGGGGTCTTTAATGCAGCCTGGTGGTTAACCCAGACGATGGGGTCTTTAATGCAGCCTGGTGGTTAACCCAGACGATGGGGTCTTTAATGCAGCCTGGTGGTTAACCCAGACGATGGGGTCTTTAATGCAGCCTGGTGGTTAACCCAGACGATGGGGTCTTTAATGCAGCCTGGTGGTTAACCCAGACGATGGGGTCTTTAATGCAGCCTGGTGGATTTCATCTTCACTTACAGTCAAACCGTGATGAACCCTCCCACCTCATGTCCCTCCGTAGTCCCCTCTCCCAGCTCCCTGCTCCTCATGTCCCTCTGTAGTCCCCTCTCCCAGCTGTCTGCTCCTCATGTCCCTCTGTAGTCCCCTCACCCATTTCCCTGTTCCCTCTGTAGTCCCCTCTCCCAGCTCCCTGCTCCCCATGTCCCTCTGTAGTCCCCTCTCCCCTCTCCCTGCTCCCCATGTCCCTCTGTAGTCCCCTCTCCCAGCTGCCTGCTCCCCATGTCCCTCTGTAGTCCCCTCTCCCTGCTCCCCATGTCCCTCTGTAGTCCCCTCTCCCAGCTGCCTGCTCCCCATGTCCCTCTGTAGTCCCCTCTCCCTGCTCCTCATGTCCCTCTGTAGTCCCCTCTCCCAGCTGCCTGTTCCCTCTGTAGTCCCCTCTCCCAGCTGCCTGTTCCCTCTGTAGTCCCCTCTCCCTGCTCCTCATGTCCCTCTGTAGTCCCCTCTCCCAGCTGCCTGTTCCCTCTGTTGTCCCCTCTCCCAGCTGCCTGTTCCCTCTGTAGTCTCCTCTCCCTGCTCCCCATGTCCCTCTGTAGTCCCCTCTCCCTGCTCCTCATGTCCCTCTGTAGTCCCCTCTCCCTGCTCCTCATGTCCCTCTGTAGTCCCCTCTCCCTGCTGCCTGTTCCCTCTGTAGTCCCCTCTCCCAGCTGCCTGTTCCCTCTGTAGTCCCCTCTCCCAGCTGCCTGTTCCCTCTGTAGTCCCCTCTCCCAGCTCCCTGTTCCCTCTGTAGTCCCCTCTCCCAGCTCCCTGTTCCCTCTGTAGTCCCCTCTCCCAGCTCCCTGTTCCCTCTGTAGTCCCCTCTCCCAGCTTCCTGCTCCCTCTGTAGTCCCCTCTCCCAGCTGCCTGTTCCCTCTGTAGTCCCCTCTCCCAGCTGCCTGTTCCCTCTGTAGTCCCCTCTCCCAGCTCCTCATGTCCCTCTGTAGTCCCCTCTCCCTGCTCCTCATGTCCCTCTGTAGTCCCCTCTCCCTGCTGCCTGTTCCCTCTGTAGTCCCCTCTCCCAGCTCCTCATGTCCCTCTGTAGTCCCCTCTCCCAGCTCCCTGTTCCCTCTGTAGTCCCCTCTCCCAGCTGCCTGTTCCCTCTGTAGTCCCCTCTCCCAGCTCCCTGTTCCCTCTGTAGTCCCCTCTCCCAGCTGCCTGCTCCCTGTTCCCTCTGTAGTCCCCTCTCCCAGCTCCCTGTTCCCTCTGTAGTCCCCTCTCCCAGCTCCCTGTTCCCTCTGTAGTCCCCTCTCCCAGCTCCCTGTTCCCTCTGTAGTCCCCTCTCCCAGCTGCCTGTTCCCTCTGTAGTCCCCTCTCCAGCTGCCTGTTCCCTCTGTAGTCCCCTCTCCCAGCTGCCTGTTCCCTCTGTAGTCCCCTCTCCCAGCTCCCTGTTCCCTCTGTAGTCCCCTCTCCCAGCTCCCTGTTCCCTCTGTAGTCCCCTCTCCCTGCTCCTCATGTCCCTCTGTAGTCCCCTCTCCCAGCTCCCTGTTCCCTCTGTAGTCCTCTCCCAGCTCCCTGTTCCCTCTGTAGTCCCCTCTCCCAGCTCCCTGTTCCCTCTGTAGTCCCCTCTCCCAGCTGCCTGCTCCCTCTGTAGTCCCCTCTCCCAGCTGCCTGTTCCCTCTGTAGTCCCCTCTCCCAGCTGCCTGTTCCCTCTGTAGTCCCCTCTCCCAGCTGCCTGTTCCCTCTGTAGTCCCCTCTCCCAGCTCCCTGTTCCCTCTGTAGTCCCCTCTCCCTGCTCCTCATGTCCCTCTGTAGTCCCCTCTCCCAGCTCCCTGTTCCCTCTGTAGTCCCCTCTCCCAGCTCCCTGTTCCCTCTGTAGTCCCCTCTCCCAGCTCCCTGTTCCCTCTGTAGTCCCCTCTCCCAGCTGCCTGCTCCCTCTGTAGTCCCCTCTCCCAGCTCCCTGTTCCATCTGTAGTCCCCTCTCCCAGCTGCCTGTTCCCTCTGTAGTCCCCTCTCCCTGCTCCTCATGTCCCTCTGTAGTCCCCTCTCCCTGCTGCCTGTTCCCTCTGTAGTCCCCTCTCCCAGCTCCTCATGTCCCTCTGTAGTCCCCTCTCCCAGCTCCCTGTTCCCTCTGTAGTCCCCTCTCCCAGCTGCCTGTTCCCTCTGTAGTCCCCTCTCCCAGCTCCCTGTTCCCTCTGTAGTCCCCTCTCCCAGCTGCCTGTTCCCTCTGTTGTCCCCTCTCCCAGCTCCCTGTTCCCTCCGTAGTCCCCTCTCCCAGCTCCCTGCTCCTCATGTCCCTCTGTAGTCCCCTCTCCTGCTGCCTGTTCCCTCTGTAGTCCCCTCTCCCTGCTCCTCATGTCCCTCTGTAGTCCCCTCTCCCAGCTGCCTGTTCCCTCTGTAGTCCCCTCTCCCAGCTGCCTGTTCCCTCTGTAGTCCCCTCTCCCAGCTGCCTGTTCCCTCTGTAGTCCCCTCTCCCAGCTGCCTGTTCCCTCTGTAGTCCCCTCTCCCTGCTCCTCATGTCCCTCTGTAGTCCCCTCTCCCAGCTGCCTGTTCCCTCTGTAGTCCCCTCTCCCAGCTGCCTGTTCCCTCTGTAGTCCCCTCTCCCAGCTGCCTGTTCCCTCTGTAGTCCCCTCTCCCAGCTGCCTGTTCCCTCTGTAGTCCCCTCTCCCAGCTGCCTGTTCCCTCTGTAGTCCCCTCTCCCAGCTGCCTGTTCCCTCTGTAGTCCCCTCTCCCAGCTGCCTGTTCCCTCTGTAGTCCCCTCTCCCAGCTCCCTGTTCCCTCTGTAGTCCCCTCTCCCAGCTCCCTGTTCCCTCTGTAGTCCCCTCTCCCAGCTCTCTGTTCCCTCTGTAGTCCCCTCTCCCAGCTGCCTGTTCCCTCTGTAGTCCCCTCTCCCAGCTGCCTGTTCCCTCTGTAGTCCCCTCTCCCAGCTGCCTGTTCCCTCTGTAGTCCCCTCTCCCAGCTGCCTGTTCCCTCTGTAGTCCCCTCTCCCAGCTCCCTGTTCCCTCTGTAGTCCCCTCTCCCAGCTGCCTGTTCCCTCTGTAGTCCCCTCTCCCAGGTCCCTGTTCCCTCTGTAGTCCCCTCTCCCAGCTGCCTGTTCCCTCTGTAGTCCCCTCTCCCAGCTCCCTGTTCCCTCTGTAGTCCCCTCTCCCAGCTCCCTGTTCCCTCTGTAGTCCCCTCTCCCAGCTCCCTGCTCTCAGTTGCTGAATACCTGCAGGGCTAGAAGCATCATCTGCTGACTGTTACAGCTGCTTAGTCATACTGACAACACTGCTCCTCCCGGCAATTTGGGATGGTGACATAGGGGTTTTGACTACTCATCCAGGCCAATGTGATGGTGATTGGTGACCATTGAATATACAAGGATAACATGATGATGACATAGGAGATTTCACTGTCCTGGGGTCATCTCTGTCTCTCTCTCTCTCTCTCTCTCTCTCTCTCTCTCTGTCTCTCTCTCTCTCTCTCTCTGTCTCTCTCTCTCTCTCTCTCTCTCTCTCTCTCTCTGTCTCTCTGTCTCTCTCTCTCTCTCTCTCTCTCTCTCTGTCTCGCTCTCTCTCTCTGTCTCTCTCTCTCTCTCTCTCTGTCTCTGTCTCTGTCTCTGTATCTCTGTCTCGCTCTCTCTCTCTGTCTCTCTCTCTGTATCTCTCGCTCTCTCTCTGTCTCTCTCTCTGTCTCGCTCTCTCTCTCTCTCTATCTCTCTCGCTCTCTCTCTCTCTCTCTCTCTGTCTCTCTCTGTCTCTCTCTCTCTCTCTCTGTATCTCTCTCTCTCGCTCTCTCTCTGTCTCTCTATCTCTCTCGCTCTCTCTCTCTCTCTCTCTGTCTCTCTCTGTCTCTCTCTCTCTCTCTATTCAATTCAAGGGGCTTTATTGGCATGGGAAACATGTGTTAACATTGCCAAAGCAAGTGAGGTAGATAATATACAAAAGTGAAATAAACAATAAAAATTAACAGTAAACATTACACATACAGAAGTTTCAAAACAATAAAGACATTACAAATGTCATATTATACATATATACATACAGTGTTGTAACGATGTACAAATGGTTAAAGGAAAATAAATAAGCATAAATATGGGTTGTATTTACAATAGTGTTTGTTCTTCACTGGTTGCCCTTTTCTCGTGGCAACAGGTCACAAATCTTGCTGCTGTGATGGCATACCGAGTCAATGTGGAGGCTATATACAGGGGGTACCGGTACCGAGTCAATGTGGAGGCTATATACAGGGGGTACCGGTACAGCGTCAATGTGGAGGCTATATACAGGGTGTTACGGTACAGAGTCAATGTGCGGAGGCAACGGTTAGTTGAGGTAGTATGTACATGTAGGTAGAGTTAATTAAAGTGACAGAGAGGGGCAGTGGTGTGGAGAGGGGGGGGGGCAATCTGAGTAGTCTGGGTAGCCATTTGACTAGAGTCTTATGGCTTGGGGGTAGAAGCTGTTGAGAAGCCTCTTGAACCTAGACTTGGTGCTCCGGTACCGCTTGCTGTGCGATAGCAGAGAGAACAGTCTATGACTAGGGTGGCTGGAGTCTTTGCCAATTTTTAGGGTCTTCCTCTGACACCGCCTGGTATAGAGGTCCTGGATGGCAGGAAGCTTGGCCCTAGTGATGTACTAGGCCGTTCGCACTACCCTCTGTAGTGCCTTGCGGTCGGAGGCCGAGCATTTGCCATACTAGGCAGTGATGCAACCAGGATTCTCTCAATGGTGTAGCTGTTGAACATTTTGAGGATCTGAAATCTTTTCAGTCTCCTGAGGGGGAATAGGTTTTGTCATGCCCGGTTCACGACTGTTTTTGTGTGCCTGGACCATGTTAGTTTGTTGGTGATGTGGACACCAAGGAACTTGAAGCTCTCAACCTGTTCCACTACAGCCCCGTCGATGAGAATGGGGGCGTGCTCAGTCCTCTTTTTCCTGTAGTCCACAATCATCTCCTTTGTCTTGATCACGTTGAGAGAGAGGTTGTTGTCCTGGCACCACACGTACACTAAGTGTATGTTGTGTAGTAAGCTGTTAGTCGCCCATGTGCCTCACCCTAATAATTTGGTCCCTTTCCTCCCTCATAACTTAGCCTACTGTTCTGACCTGATGGTGCACAGTTTAGCCTGTTTTAGAGAAATGCAATCATTGAATATTGTAAGAGCTTTCATTGTCTGCTTATTTGCCCCCTTTATTTATCATACGGTTCTAACTTGGTGTACAGGGAGAATACTATAAGAACGGCCCATGTTCTGAATTCTGTCGCTGTACATTTCAAATGTGGTGAACAAATAGTTATATTGGCTATGTCCATCCTCGCTAATTAATGGCTATGTCCATCCTCGCTAATTAATGGCTATGTCCATCCTCGCTAATTAATGGCTATGTCCATCCTCGCTAATTAATGGCTATGTCGATCCTCGCTAATTAATGGCTATGTCCATCCTCGCTAATTAATGGCTATGTCCATCCTCGCTAATTAATGGCTATGTCCATCCTCGCTAATTAATGGCTATGTCCATCCTCGCTAATTAATGGCTATGTCCATCCTCGCTAATTAATGGCTATGTCCATCCTCGCTAATTAATGGCTATGTCCATCCTCGCTAATTAATGGCTATGTCCATCCTCGCTAATTAATGGCTATGTCCATCCTCGCTAATTAATGGCTATGTCCATCCTCGCTAATTAATGGCCATGTCCATCCTCGCTCATTAATGGCTATGTCCATCCTCACTAATTAATGGCTATGTCCATCCTCGCTAACTAATGACTATGTCCATCCTCGCTAATTAATGGCTATGTCCATCCTCGCTAATAAATGGCTATGTCCATCCTCGCTAATTAATGGCTATGTCCATCCTCGCTAATTAATGGCTATGTCCATCCTCGCTCATTATTGGCTATGTCCATCCTCGCTCATTATTGGCTATGTCCATCCTCGCTAATTATTGGCTATGTCCATCCTCGCTAATTAATGTCTTAATCAAAATGACAGATTGCCTCTTCTCCGCTCGTCCTCCCCTTATGCCATAGTTTGTACATATCAATTGTCAGTAGAAACCACATTTGTTTAAGCAAGTCAGCCATATCAGCTATGTTATTTAATAAAGGCAGTCAAATGAGGCTGAATGAACTGTGTCGCTGCCAGACAAGGCTCCGCTGATAACCAGGTGTAGCGGTGGTAAGCATTCATTCCACAGTGCTGAAAAGAAAGCTCTGCTGTTGGGACAGCTTTATGTCGGCCCTAACAGTTTGTGGGCACCGTTTGTTAACGTTATAGTCCAATGGATGTATTATTTAGTGTTGCGTTGTGTAGTGGCTTTGCTGGTATACATCCCCCCTCAAAAATGATTTGGTTTGTTTGGCTGCTTCTTTGTAGTGATTTAATAGCCTTCCATAGTGTAGCTGGATCGCTACGAGGGTCAGACACGGAATTAATGAAATGATTAGACCTTTTTATGGAAGCATTTGTTTCTAATTTGTCTGAAGGTGAGTCAGTCAGCAGAACTACCAGTCTACCAGTCTGTCTGGCTTCAAATCAAGCTTTCGTTCCTTAGCTGAAATAACTCAGGATGTTCAGGCGTGAACCATGGGTTGACTCTATCAAATCAAAATCAAATCAAATCAAATGTATTTATGTAGCCCTTCGTACATCAGCTGATATCTCAAAGTGCTGTACAGAAACCCAGCCTAAAACCCCAAACAGCAAGCAATGCAGGTGTAGAAGCACGGTGGCTAGGAAAAACTCCCTAGAAAGGCCAAAACCTAGGAAGAAACATAGAGAGGAACCAGGCTATGTGGGGTGGCCAGTCCTCTTCTGGCTGTGCCGGGTGGCGATTATAACAGAACATGGCCAAGATGTTCAAATGTTCATAAATGACCAGCATGGTCGAATAATAATAAGGCAGAACAGTTGAAACTGGAGCAGCAGCACGGTCAGGTGGACTGGGGACAGCAAGGAGTCATCATGTCAGGTAGTCCTGGGGCATGGTCCTAGGGCTCAGGTCCTCCGAGAGAGAGAGAGAAAGAAAGAGAGAAGGAGAGAATTAGAGAACGCACACTTAGATTCACACAGGACACCGAATAGGACATGAGAAGTACTCCAGATATAACAAACTGACCCTAGCCCCCCGACACATAAACTACTGCAGCATAAATACTGGAGGCTGAGACAGGAGGGGTCAGGAGACACTGTGGCCCCATCCGAGGACACCCCCGGACAGGGCCAAGCAGGAAGGATAATACCCCACCCACTTTGCCAAAGCACAGCCCCCACACCACTACTCTATCTTTCGTTCCTTAGCTGAAATAACTCTGGATGTTCAGGCGTGAACCATGGGTTGACTGACTAGCTTTCGTTCCTTAGCTGAAATAACTCAGGATGTTCAGGCGTGAACCAAGGGTTGGCTTTATCTTTCCTTCGTAATCTCTTCATTGGAGCTTGTTTATCAGGTTTAGTTGTCAGTATGAGATCAATCAGAGTTGATTTAGCAGGATTCTTTACATTCAAACGAGTGGGCTCAGAAATCAGTTGGATTAAGTTCAGACCAATGCTTGTTGATTTAAGACAATCAGATGAGAGTGGAGGGCCGGGCGCAGTGCGCGCTAACCAAGGTTGCCAGGTGCACGGTGTACCCTCCGACACATTGGTGCGGCTGGCTTCCGGGTTGGATGCGCGCTGTGTTAAGAAGCAGTACGGCTGGTTGGGTTGTGTATCGGAGGACGCATGACTTTCAACCTTCGTCTCTCCTGAGCCCGTACGGGAGTTGTAGCGATGAGACAAGATAGTAGCTACTACAACAATTGGACACCACGAAATTGGGGAGAAAAAAAGGTAAAATTCAAAAAAAAGAAGAAAAAAAAGAGAGAAAAAAGAAAGACAATCAGATGAGGGAGTAAACCAATGGAGATCCCTGTCCCCTGTCCCCTGTCCCCTGTCCCCTGTCCCCTGTCCCCTGTCCCCTGTCCCTGTCCCTGTCCCCTGCCCCTGTCCCTGTCCCTGCCCCATGCCCCTGTCCCCTGTCCCTGCCCCTGTCCCTGCCCCTGTCCCCTGTCCCTGCCCCTGTCCCTGCCCCTGTCCCTGCCCCTGCCCCTGCCCCTGCCCCTGCCCCTGCCCCTGTCCCCTATCCCGTCCCTGTCCCCTGCCCCTGTCCCCTGTCCCTGTCCCTGCCCCTATCCCTGTCCCCTGTCCCTGCCCCTGTCCCTGTCCCCTGCCCCTGTCCCTGCCCCTGCCCCTGTCCCTTCCCCTGTCCTGTCCCCTATCCCGTCCCTGTCCCCTGCCCCTGTCCCCTGTCCCTGCCCCTATCCCTGTCCCAGCCCCTGTCCCTGTCCCTGTCCCTGCCCCTATCCCTGTCCCCTGTCCCTGCCCCTGCCCCTGTCCCCTGTCCCTGCCCCTGCCCCTGTCCCTTCCCCTGTCCTGTCCCCTATCCCGTCCCTGTCCCCTGCCCCTGTCCCCTGTCCCTGCCCCTATCCCTGTCCCAGCCCCTGTCCCTGTCCCTGTCCCTGTCCCTTCCCCTGTCCCCTGTCCCTGCCCCCTGTCCCTGTCCCTGCCCCTATCCCTGTCCCAGCCCCTGTCCCTGTCCCTGTCCCTGTCCCTGTCCCTGTCCCTTCCCCTGTCCCTGCCCCTATCCCTGTCCCTTCCCCTGTCCCTGCCCCTGTCCCCTGTCCCTGTCCCTGCCCCTGACCCTGTCCCAGCCCCAGCCCCTGTCCCTGTCCCTGTCCCTGTCCCCTGTCCCTGTCCCTGTCCCTGTCCCTGCCCCTGTCCCAGCCCCTATCCCTGTCCCTGTCCCAGCCCCTGTCCCTGTCCCTGTCCCTTCCCCTGTCCTGTCCCCTATCCCGTCCCTGCCCCTGCCCCTGTCCCCTGTCCCTGCCCCTATCCCTGTCCCAGCCCCTGTCCCAGTCCCTGTCCCTGTCCCTTCCCCTGTCCTGTCCCCTATCCCGTCCCTGTCCCCTATCTCATCCCTGTCCCAGCCCCTGTCCCTGCCCCTGTCCCTGCCCCTATCCCTGTCCCAGCCCCTGTCCCTGTCCCTGTCCTGTCCCCTATCCCATCCCTGTCCCTAACCCTGTCCCAGCCCCTGTCCCCTTCCCTGTCCCTGTCCCTGCCCCTGCTCCTGTCCTTGCCACTGTCCCAGCCCCTGTCCCTGCCCCTATCCCTGTCCCTGCCCCTGTCCCTGTCCCTGCCCCTGTCCCTGCCCCTGCCCCTGTCCCTGTCCCTTCCACTGTCCCTGTCCCTGTCCCTGCCACTGTCCCTGTCCCTGCCACTGTCCCTGCCCCTGTCTCGGGCCCGGTCCTATCCCCTGTCCCGGTCCCGGTCCTATCCCCTGTCCCGGTCCCGGTCCTATTCCCTGTCCCGGTCCTACCCCCTGTCCCGGTCCTATCCCCTGTCCCGGTCCCGGTCCTATCCCCTGTCCCGGTCCTATTTCCCTGTCCCGGTCCTATCCCCTGTCCCTGCCACTGTCCCTGCCACTGTCCCTGCCCCTGTCTTGGTCCCGGTCCTATCCCCTGTCCTGGTCCTATCCCCTGTCCCGGTCCTATCCCCTGTCCCGGTCCCGGTCCTATCCCCTGTCCCGGTCCCGATCCTATCCCCTGTCCCGGTCCTATCCCCTGTCCCGGTCCTATCCCCTGTCCCGGTCCTATCCCCTGTCCTGGTCCTATCCCCTGTCCCGGTCCTATCCCCTGTCCCGGTCCCGGTCCTATCCCCTGTCCCGGTCCCGGTCCTATCCCCTTCCCGGGCCCTGAAAGCCCCCAATATCTTACACATATAGGGCTTGGGTTAAACGTGGAAGACACATTTCAGTTGAATGCATTCAGTTGTAATACTGACTAGGTCTCCCCCTTTCCCTTTCATATATACACCAGGACATGTACATTGTGAACTATATGAATAGAATACAGGATTTCAGAACATGATCTACCTCTTGCATAAATGATCAAACTGGGGAGAATTGACATTTGCCATCTCCCCTTATCTGCAAGCGTAGCCAATGGCAATACACCTTATTGCTATCTTAATTGAACCAACCAATCAGAATATATAAACATTGAATACATATTTCTGCAGTGGCAAGTGGAAACATGATATACTGGACAGGGGCTGGGACCATAAGCAACCATAAACCACTATAACACTATACCACTATACCACTATAACACTATACCACTATAACACTATAACACTATACCACTATAACACTATAACACTATAACACTATACCACTATAACACTATACCACTATATCACTATATCACTATACCACTATACCACTATAACACTATAACACTATACCACTATAACACTATATCACTGTACCACTATACCACTATATCACTATAACACTATACCACTATACCACTATAACACTATAACACTGTACCACTATAACACTATATCACTATACCACTATACCACTATATCACTATAACACTATACCACTATACCACTATAACACTATAACACTGTACCACTATAACACTATAACACTATACCACTATAACACTATACCACTATATCAATATACCATTATATCACTATACCACTATAAAACAACACTATATCACTATACCATTATATCACTGTACCACTATATCACTATATCAATATACCACTATATAACAACACTATATCATTATACCACTATACCACTATAACACTATACCACTATATCACTATATCACTATACCACTATAACACTATACCACTATATCACTATATCACTATATCACTATAACACTATAACACTATACCACTATACCACTATATCACTATACCACTATAACACTATATCACTATACCACTATACCATTATATCACTATACCACTATACCACTATGTAACAACATTATATCACTATACCACTATACCATTATATCACTATACCATTATATCACTATATAACAACACTATATCACTATACCACTATATAACAACACTATATCACTATATCATTATACCACTATACCACTATAACTCTATACCACTATATCACTGTACCACTATATCACTATACCACTATATCACTATACCACTATACCACTATATCACTATACCACTATAACACTATATAACAACACTATATCACTATACCACTATATAACAACACTATATCACTATACCATTATATCACTGTACCACTATATCACTATATCACTATACCACTATATAACAACACTATATCACTATACCATTATATCACTGTACCACTATATCATTATACCACTATACCACTATAACTCTATACCACTATATCACTATACCACTATATAACAACACTATATCACTATAACATTATATCACTATACCACTATATCACTATACCATTATATCACTATATAACAACGCTATATCACTATACCACTATACCATTATACCACTATATCACTATACCATTATATCACTATATAACAACGCTATATCACTATACCACTATACCATTATATCACTATACCACTATACCACTATACCACTATATCACTATACCACTATACCACTATACCACTATATAACAACACTATATCACAATACCACTATATAACAACACTATACCACTATATCACTATACCACTATATCACAATACCACTATATCACAATACCACTATATCACTATACCACTATATCACTATACCACTATATCACTATAACACTATATCACAATACCACTATATCACTATACCACTATATCACTATAACACTATATCACAATACCACTATATCACTGTACCACTATATCACTATAACACTATATCACAATACCACTATATAACAACACTATCACTATACCACTATATCACTATACCACTATCACTATACCACTATATCACTATACCACTATCACTATACCACTATACCACTCTACCACTATATAACAACACTATATCACTATACCACTATATCACTATACCACTATATCACTATACCACTATATCACTATATCACTGTACCACTATATCACTATACCACTATATAACAACACTATACCACTATATCACTATCACTATATCACTATACCACTATACCACTATATGACTATACCTCTATACCACGATATCACTATATCATTATACCACTATATAACAACTCTATGCCACTATATCGCTATACCACTATATCACTATATCACTATACCACTATATCACTATACCACTATATCACTATACCACTATATCACTATATCACTGTACCACTATATCACTATACCACTATATAACAACACTATACCACTATATCACTATCACCACATCACTCTACCACTATACCACTATATCACTATATCACTATACCAGTATATCACTATACCAGTATATCACTATACCACTATATCACTATATCACTATACCAGTATATCACTATACCAGTATATCACTATACCACCATACCACTATACCACTATACCAGTATATCACTATCCCGGTCCCGGTCCTATCCCCTGTCCCGGTCCCGGTCCTATTCCCTGTCCCGGTCCCGGTCCTATCCCCTGTCCCGGTCCTACCCCCTGTCCCGGTCCTATCCCCTGTCCCGGTCCCGGTCCTATCCCCTGTCCCGGTCCTATTTCCCTGTCCCGGTCCTATCCCCTGTCCCTGCCACTGTCCCTGCCACTGTCCCTGCCCCTGTCTTGGTCCCGGTCCTATCCCCTGTCCTGGTCCTATCCCCTGTCCCGGTCCTATCCCCTGTCCCGGTCCCGGTCCTATCCCCTGTCCCGGTCCCGATCCTATCCCCTGTCCCGGTCCTATCCCCTGTCCCGGTCCTATCCCCTGTCCCGGTCCTATCCCCTGTCCCGGTCCCGATCCTATCCCCTGTCCTGGTCCTATCCCCTGTCCCGGTCCTATCCCCTGTCCCGGTCCCGGTCCTATCCCCTTCCCGGGCCCTGAAAGCCCCCAATATCTTACACATATAGGGCTTGGGTTAAACGTGGAAGACACATTTCAGTTGAATGCATTCAGTTGTAATACTGACTAGGTCTCCCCCTTTCCCTTTCATATATACACCAGGACATGTACATTGTGAACTATATGAATAGAATACAGGATTTCAGAACATGATCTACCTCTTGCATAAATGATCAAACTGGGGAGAATTGACATTTGCCATCTCCCCTTATCTGCAAGCGTAGCCAATGGCAATACACCTTATTGCTATCTTAATTGAACCAACCAATCAGAATATATAAACATTGAATACATATTTCTGCAGTGGCAAGTGGAAACATGATATACTGGACAGGGGCTGGGACCATAAGCAACCATAAACCACTATAACACTATACCACTATACCACTATAACACTATACCACTATAACACTATAACACTATACCACTATAACACTATAACACTATAACACTATACCACTATAACACTATACCACTATATCACTATATCACTATACCACTATACCACTATAACACTATAACACTATACCACTATAACACTATATCACTGTACCACTATACCACTATATCACTATAACACTATACCACTATACCACTATAACACTATAACACTGTACCACTATAACACTATATCACTATACCACTATACCACTATATCACTATAACACTATACCACTATACCACTATAACACTATAACACTGTACCACTATAACACTATAACACTATACCACTATAACACTATACCACTATATCAATATACCATTATATCACTATACCACTATAAAACAACACTATATCACTATACCATTATATCACTGTACCACTATATCACTATATCAATATACCACTATATAACAACACTATATCATTATACCACTATACCACTATAACACTATACCACTATATCACTATATCACTATACCACTATAACACTATACCACTATATCACTATATCACTATATCACTATAACACTATAACACTATACCACTATACCACTATATCACTATACCACTATAACACTATATCACTATACCACTATACCATTATATCACTATACCACTATACCACTATGTAACAACATTATATCACTATACCACTATACCATTATATCACTATACCATTATATCACTATATAACAACACTATATCACTATACCACTATATAACAACACTATATCACTATACCATTATATCACTGTACCACTATATCACTATATCACTATACCACTATATAACAACACTATATCACTATACCACTATATCACTATATCATTATACCACTATACCACTATAACTCTATACCACTATATCACTATACCACTATATCACTATACCACTATATAACAACACTATATCACTATAACATTATATCACTATACCATTATACCACTATATCACTATACCATTATATCACTATATAACAACGCTATATCACTATACCACTATACCATTATACCACTATATCACTATACCATTATATCACTATATAACAACGCTATATCACTATACCACTATACCATTATATCACTATACCACTATACCACTATACCACTATATCACTATACCACTATACCACTATAACACTATACCACTATACCACTATATAACAACACTATATCACAATACCACTATATCACTATACCACTATATCACTATACCACTATATCACTATACCACTATATCACTATACCACTATATCACTATACCACTATATCACTATAACACTATATCACAATACCACTATATAACAACACTATCACTATACCACTATCACTATACCACTATATCACTATACCACTATCACTATACCACTATACCACTCTACCACTATATAACAACACTATATCACTATACCACTATATCACTATACCACTATATCACTATACCACTATATCACTATATCACTGTACCACTATATCACTATACCACTATATAACAACACTATACCACTATATCACTATCACTATATCACTATACCACTATACCACTATATGACTATACCTCTATACCACGATATCACTATATCATTATACCACTATATAACAACTCTATGCCACTATATCGCTATACCACTATATCACTATATCACTATACCACTATATCACTATACCACTATATCACTATACCACTATATCACTATATCACTGTACCACTATATCACTATACCACTATATAACAACACTATACCACTATATCACTATCACCACATCACTCTACCACTATACCACTATATCACTATATCACTATACCAGTATATCACTATACCAGTATATCACTATACCACTATATCACTATATCACTATACCAGTATATCACTATACCAGTATATCACTATACCACCATACCACTATACCACTATACCAGTATATCACTATACCAGTATATCACTATACCAGTATATCACTATATCAGTATACCAGTATATCACTATACCACTATATCAGTATATCACTATACCAGTATATCACTATATCAGTATACCAGTATATCACTATACCACTATATCAGTATATCACTATATCACTATACCAGTATATCACTATACCACCATACCAGTATATCACTATATCAGTATACCACTCGGAACCAGGTTACGGCCCAAATGTCCCCTCCCCCTTCTGAAATTTGAAAAATGCTACCAAATATCTAAATTACTGCTGCTCGTTATCCTACACTTCCTGTTCCGTCCCGACAGATTTTTCGGTAACTTTCAGAATCTGTCCAAGGCTGACTTGGACTGAAGCTGATTTGAAGCACCTGGGTTTGAGATGCACATGTATGTATTGGTCATGTACACTACATACACTTGAGATACCTTGAGATAGCACCTTGGCGGTGATGTCACCTGTGATACCTCCTGGGCTGTGATGGCACCTGAGATACCTCCTGGGCTGTGATGGCACCTGAGATACCTCCTGGGCTGTGATGGCACCTGAGATACCTCCTGGGCTGTGATGGCACCTGAGATACCTCATGAGCTGTGATGGCACCTGTGATAACTCCTGGGCTGTGATGGCACCTGAGATACCTCCTGTGCTGTGATGGCACCTGAGATACCTCCTGGGCTGTGATGGCACCTGTGATAACTCCTGGGCTGTGATGGCACCTGTGATACCTCCTGGGCTGTGATGGCACCTGAGATACCTCCTGGGCTGTGATGGCACCTGAGATACCTCCTGGGCTGTGATGTCACCTGAGATACCTCCTGTGTTGTGATGGCACCTGTGATAACTCCTGGGCTGTGATGGCACCTGAGATACCTCCTGTGCTGTGATGGCACCTGTGATAACTCCTGGGCTGTGATGTCACCAGAGATACCTCCTGGGCTGTGATGGCACCTGAGATACCTCCTGGGTGGTGATGTCACCAGAGGTACCTCCTGGGCGGTGATGTCACCTGAGATACCTCCTGAGCTGTGATGTCACCAGAGGTACCTCTTGGGCTGTGATGTCACCAGAGAGACCTCCTGGGTTGTGATGTCATCTGATGAAACAGTTTGCATCATGTAGGGATGGAATTGCCTTAAGGGACAAATGAAGTTGTATTGATTTAAATTGGTCAAATTGAATTGATTAACATGTTACCTTCTCTAGGACGAGATGGGGAGCACCCCTGGTCCAAGCACTACTCATTCTGTGGGGTTCTGTTTTATATTGTTTCACTGTGTTATATCGTATTATATACTATAGTATTGTTATATGTTATTTAGGTCCCGACGGTGAGCACCACTGGTCCAAGCACTACCCATTCTGTGGCGGAACATTCCAGTCACCTATAGACATCCAGACCCAGCTGCTGAGGTTTGACCCCACACTACGTCCAATCGAGCTCCAGAACTACAACCTCTCAGCCAATGAGCAGCTGACCCTCGGGAACAATGGACACTCCAGTGAGTAAAGCGTGGAAGATGATCTCATCTTTACAGGCTTTAGATGTCTTGCATGTTGTGGGTCCTGCTGCGACTGAGCAGGCTGATCCTGGTGCCAGAACCATGTCATATGTGTGCCATACCCACGACATAGCACACGTATGACATTGAACGAGCATACCTGACATTGGTAGTATAAAACACTCTCTTCTTAGTGACCTGGGTCAGTTTGAGGAAAATTATGGATTATCCTCTGACTGGATCGGCCACAGTAATCCAACATAATCACATGACAACAATCCCCAGTGTTATTTTTGAAATCTTTGTAAACATGCTCTTAGATAGAATAACTCTTGTCTTAAAACAGCCTTCTGAAAATATAACACAATTCTTTATTTTACAGAGGCAACTTGCATTGTATGTTCGTTAAACCCCACGGCTGTTTAGTGATCACAAGGCTGGATGACGCAGACACCTGCCACTGTCAGGACCCGTATCATTATGGGATGCAGGGATGGCGATAGCAGTGTCAGCAAGTCTCAAACATACTGACCACTCACACTGACATTGCCGTTTAGCCAACAGCATAGAAACCCCTATTAGACATGCTAGCATAAATCACCTCTCTGGTCCAGGCACCTTATTGGTTGATGATAGGTGGTGAAACAGTGGCCTAAGGCTGGTCCAGCGTTCTGCAGCCAAATGATGATGAGTGCAGAATAGAGCTGTATCTCTAATAACACCCTATCTCCTATATATCTCTAATGACACCCTATCTCCTATATATCTCTAATGACACCCTATCTCCTATATATCTCAAATGGCACCCTATCTCCTATATATCTCTAATAGCTCCCTATCTCCTATATATCTCTAATGACACCCTATCTCCTATATATCTCTAATGACACCCTATCTCCTGTATATCTCTAATGACACCCTATCTCCTATATATCTCTAATGACACCCTATCTCCTATACATCTCTAATGACACCCTATCTCCTATATAGTGGAGCCATATCTCTAATGACACCCTATCTCCTGTATATCTCTAATGACACCCTATCTCCTGTATATCTCTAATGACACCCTATCTCCTATATAGTGGAGCTATTTATTTTAATTTTATTTTATTTCACCTTTATTTAACCAGGTAGGCCAGTTGAGAACAAGTTTTCATTTACAACTGCAACCTGGCCAAGATAAAGCAAAGCAGTGTGACACAAACAACAACACAGAGTTACACGTGGAATAAACAATAAACAAGCCAATAACACAATAAACAAGTCAATGACACAGTAGAAAAAAGAAAGTCTATATACAGTGTGTGCAAAAGGCACGAGGAGGTTGGCGTAAAATATCTCTAATGACACCCTACCTCCTACATAGTGCCATCCCATGCCTACATAGTGCTATTCCATGCCTCCATAGTGTTGTTCCATGCCTACATAGTGCTGTTCCATGCCTACATAGTGCCATTACATGCCTACATAGTCCTATTCCATGCCTACATAGTCCTATTCCATGTCTACATAGTCATATTCCATGCCTACATAGTGCCATTCCATGCCTACATAGTGCCATTCCATGCCTACATACTGCCATTACATGCCTACATAGTGCCATTACATGCCTACATAGTGCTATTCCATGCCTACATAGTGCTATTCCATGCCTACATAGTGCCATCCCATGCCTACATAGTGCCATCCCATGCCTACATAGTGCCATTCCATGCCTACATAGTGCCATTCAATGCCTACATAGTGTTATTCCATGCCTACATAGTGCCATCCCATGCCTACATAGTGCCATTCCATGCCTGCATAGTGCCATTCCATGCCTACATAGTGCCGTTCAATGCCTACATAGTGTTATTCCATGCCTACATAGTGCCGTTCAATGCCTACATAGTGTTATTCCATGCCTACATAGTGCCATTCCATGCCTACATAGTGCCGTTCAATGCCTACATAGTGCCGTTCAATGCCTACATAGTGTTATTCCATGCCTACATAGTGCCATTCCATGCCTACATAGTGCCGTTCAATGCCTACATAGTGCCATTCCATGGCTACATAGTGCCGTTCCATGCCTACATAGTGCCGTTCCATGCCTACGTAGTGCCATTCCATGCCTACGTAGTGCCATTACATGCCTACATAGTCCTATTCCATGCCTACATAGTCCTATTCCATGTCTACATAGTCATATTCCATGCCTACATAGTGCCATTCCATGCCTACATAGTGCCATTCCATGCCTACATAGTGCCATTACATGCCTACATAGTGCCATTACATGCCTACATAGTGCTATTCCATGCCTACATAGTGCTATTCCATGCCTACATAGTGCCATCCCATGCCTACATAGTGCCACCCCATGCCTACATAGTGCCATTCCATGCCTACATAGTGCCATTCAATGCCTACATAGTGTTATTCCATGCCTACATAGTGCCATCCCATGCCTACATAGTGCCATTCCATGCCTGCATAGTGCCATTCCATGCCTACATAGTGCCGTTCAATGCCTACATAGTGTTATTCCATGCCTACATAGTGCCGTTCAATGCCTACATAGTGTTATTCCATGCCTACATAGTGCCATTCCATGCCTACATAGTGCCGTTCAATGCCTACATAGTGCCGTTCAATGCCTACATAGTGTTATTCCATGCCTACATAGTGCCATTCCATGCCTACATAGTGCCGTTCAATGCCTACATAGTGCCATTCCATGGCTACATAGTGCCGTTCCATGCCTACATAGTGCCGTTCCATGCCTACGTAGTGCCATTCCATGCCTACGTAGTGCCGTTCCATGCCTACGTAGTGCCGTTCCATGCCTACGTAGTGCCGTTCCATGCCTACGTAGTGCCATTCCATGCCTACATAGTGCCGTTCCATGCCTACGTAGTGCCGTTCCATGCCTACGTAGTGCCGTTCCATGCCTATGTAGTGCTATTCCATACCTACATAGTGAATAGGGTGGCATTTAGGATTAGGCCGATTAGCCTTTAAACTACTCCGTGTCACTGACGGTCAGTGTAATGCGATGTCTTGTTGTCCTGACGACCAACACAGCCGGAGACATTGTTACATCATCATCATCATCATCATCATCATCATCCTTCACCAAGCGAATTATCAGACGGACGTTTGACAGCAGAGAACAGGTTGCTCTGCATCTTTAGTCAGGGATTCAGACATCTCCAGCTGACTCTGACTTTTAAAAAGTCACTTAAACTTGGATGAGATATATGCTGCTGACCAACCTTTTCCCTGTAAAGGAAAAGGTTGGGATTGAATGGTCTAAAGGCGTGAATGTATAGCTGTCTCTAGAGAGTCTGAAGTCTCTCTCTCTCCAGTTCAGCTGTCTCTAGAGTACATCTCTAAAGAGTTAATCTCTCTCTCTCTCTCTCTCCAGTTCAGCTGTCTCTAGAGTACATCTCTAAAGAATTAATCTCTCTCTCTCTCTCCAGTTCAGCTGTCTCTAGAGTACATCTCTAAAGAGAGTTAATTTCTCTCTCCAGTTCAGCTGTCTCTAGAGAGTCTAAAGAGAGTTAATTTCTCTCTCTCTCTCTCTCCAGTTCAGCTGTCTCTAGAGTACATCTCTAAAGAGATGTAATTTCTCTCTCTCTCTCCAGTTCAGCTGTCCCTACCCAGGAGGATGTATCTGTCCAGCCTGCCTCACCGTTACACTGCTGCTCAACTCCACTTCCACTGGGGCTCAGAACACCTGCCTGTCGGATCAGAACACACCGTCAATGGCAGACAGTTTGCTGCCGAGGTAACCTAACACACTGTTACACACTAACACACTCTAACTCACTGTTACACAGAGACCTACAGCTGGGACAGACCTACAACTGGGGTAGAGACATACAGCTGGGGTAGAGACCTACAGCTGGGGTAGAGACCTACAGCTGGGGTAGAGACCTACAGTTGGGACAGAGAATAACAGCTGGGACAGACCTACAGCTGGGGTAGAGACCTACAGCTGGGGTAGAGACCTACAGCTTGGGTAGAGACCTACAACTGGGGTAGAGACCTACAGCTGGGGTAGAGACCCACAGCTGGGGTAGAGACCTACAGCTGGGACAGACCTACAGCTGGGACAGAGACCTACAGCCGGGGTACAGACCTACAGCCGGGGTACAGACCTACAGCCGGGGTACAGACCTACAGCCGGGGTACAGACCTACAGCTGGGGTAGAGACCTACAGCCGGGGTAGAGACCTACAGCCGGAACAGAGACCTACAGCCGGAACAGAGACCTACAGCTGGGACAGAGACCTACTGCTGGGACAGACATACATTTGGGGTAGAGACCTACAACTGGGGTAGAGATCACAGCTGGGGTAGAGACCACCAGCTGGAACATACCTATAGCTGGGGTAGAGACCCACAGCTGGGGTAGAGACCACCAGCTGGGGTAGAGACCTACAGCTGGGGTAGAGACCCACAGCTGGGGTAGAGACCCACAGCTGGGGTAGAGACCTACAGCTGGGGTAGAGACCCACAGCTGGGGTAGAGACCTACAGCTGGGGTAGAGACCTACAGCTGGGGTACAGACCTACAGCTGGGGTAGAGACCTACAGCTGGGACAGACCTACAGCTGGGACAGACCTACAGCTGGGGTAGAGACCTACAGCTGGGGTAGAGACCAACAGCTGGGACAGACCTACAGCCGGGGTACAGACCTACAGCCGGGGTAGAGACCTACAGCCGGAGTAGAGACCTACAGCCGGGACAGACCTACAGCTGGGCTAGAGACCTACAGCTGGGACAGACCTACAGCTGGGGTAGAGACCCACAGCTGGGGTAGAGACCTACTGCTGGGGTAGTGACCTACAGCTGGGACAGACCTACAGCTGGGGTAGAGAACTACAGCTGGGGTAGAGACCTACAGCTGGGGTAGATGTCCAGTTGGTTTAGTGACCTACAGGGGATAAGACTGACTGAGATCTTATTTAAGATACACGTTGAAGAGTTTTCAGATGCTTTCAGAAGATGGGAAGGGACTCTGCTTTCCTAGCTTCAGGGGGAAGATGGTTCCACCATTGGGGTGGTAGGATAGATGAGAGCTTGGACTGGGCTGAGAGGGAGCCACCTCTGGGTGGGGGGAGGGCTCTGGTTGGGGTGTAGGGTTTGAGCATAGCCTGCAGGTAGGGAAGGGCCGCGCCTCTTGCTGCTCCGTAGGCATGTACCATGGTCTGGAAGTGGATGTGGGCTTCGACTGGAAGCCAGTGGAGTTTGCAGAGGAGCGGGGTGACACGGGGGACCTTTGGAAAGTTGACCAGCAGGTGGCCTTCAGCGTTCTGGATAAGTTATAGAAGTTTGATGGCTCAGACTAATTATGTGAAAGCCAGTGACTTCAGCTGCTGACATTTAATTGGTACAGAGACTGAAGCCAGTAACACCACCAGTCACAACTCACACACACACACACACACACACACACACACACACACACACACACACACACACACACACACGACAGCCCTTTGAAGTCTTCCCATAATATACTTAACACAGGGTCAACACACACACAAACACACAGACACACACACACACACACACGACAGCCCTTTGAAGTCTTCCCATAATATACTTAACACAGGGTCAACACACACACAAACACACAGACACACACACACACACACACACACACGACAGCCCTTTGAAGTCTTCCCATAATATACTTAACACAGGGTCAACACACACACAAACACACAGACACACACACACAGGACAGCCCTTTGAAGTCTTCCCATAATATACTTAACACAGGGTCAACACACACACACACACCCTCACAACACACACACACACTCTCACAACACACACACACACCCTCACAACACACACACACACCCTCACAACACACACACACACCCTCACAACACACACACACACACCCTCACAACACACACACACACACCCTCACAACACACACACACACCCTCACAACACACACACACACCCTCACGCTGGCCTTCTGTCCAGACTACAGCTGAGGAAGTTTCAGAGAGCTGACCGCCTGTCTGTCTGTAAATCTCTGTCCTATTTCTCTCAACATCAAGTGGCCCAAGTGGTAGTCAGCTGTGCATTTTGAAGAACACACCCTTTCCCCATTCAACAGTTAGAAAACCAGCTTATTGTGCATCTTCCATTTTATAGTATAATTGAACACTCAGTTAGAGTCTGGTCTGTGTGGTTTGGATGACATCACTATCTATATCTAGATTCCAGTGAAGGAATCTGTGCTCCGTTCTGGTTTTAGACTCTCAGAACATTACAATTTAAATAAACAGTAAACAGGGAGAAACAATATGCATTAGAAGATGTATCGTCTAGCTCTGTGGTTTAAGACAGAGAACCATTAGAAGATGTATCGTCTAGCTCTGTGGTTCAAGACAGAGAACCATTAGAAGGTGTATCATCTAGCTCTGTGGTTCAAGACAGAGAACCATTAGAAGGTGTATCGTCTAGCTCTGTGGTTCAAGACAGAGAACCATTAGAAGATGTATCGTCTAGCTCTGTGGTTCAAGACAGAGAACCATTAGAAGGTGTATCGTCTAGCTCTGTGGTTCAAGACAGAACCATTAGAAGATGTATCGTCTAGCTCTGTGGTTCAAGACAGAGAACCATTAGAAGGTGTATCGTCTAGCTCTGTGGTTCAAGACAGAACCATTAGAAGGTGTATCATCTAGCTCTGTGGTTCAAGACAGAACCATTAGAAGGTGTATCATCTAGCTCTGTGGTTCAAGACAGAGAACCATTAGAAGGTGTATCGTCTAGCTCTGTGGTTCAAGACAGAGAACCATTAGAAGGTGTATCGTCTAGCTCTGTGGTTCAAGACAGAGAACCATTAGAAGGTGTATCGTCTAGCTCTGTGGTTCAAGACAGAACCATTAGAAGGTGTATCATCTAGCTCTGTGGTTCAAGACAGAACCATTAGAAGGTGTATCGTCTAGCTCTGTGGTTCAAGACAGAGAACCATTAGAAGGTGTATCATCTAGCTCTGTGGTTCAAGACAGAACCATTAGAAGATGTATCATCTAGCTCTGTGGTTCAAGACAGAGAACCATTAGAAGGTGTATCATCTAGCTCTGTGGTTCAAGACAGAACCATTAGAAGATGTATCATCTAGCTCTGTGGTTCAAGACAGAGAACCATTAGAAGGTGTATCGTCTAGCTCTGTGGTTCAAGACAGAGAACCATTAGAAGGTGTATCATCTAGCTCTGTGGTTCAAGACAGAGAACCATTAGAAGGTGTATCATCTAGCTCTGTGGTTCAAGACAGAGAACCATTAGAAGGTGTATCGTCTAGCTCTGTGGTTCAAGACAGAGAACCATTAGAAGGTGTATCGTCTAGCTCTGTGGTTCAAGACAGAGAACCATTAGAAGGTGTATCGTCTAGCTCTGTGGTTCAAGACAGAACCATTAGAAGGTGTATCATCTAGCTCTGTGGTTCAAGACAGAACCATTAGAAGGTGTATCGTCTAGCTCTGTGGTTCAAGACAGAGAACCATTAGAAGGTGTATCATCTAGCTCTGTGGTTCAAGACAGAACCATTAGAAGATGTATCATCTAGCTCTGTGGTTCAAGACAGAGAACCATTAGAAGGTGTATCATCTAGCTCTGTGGTTCAAGACAGAGAACCATTAGAAGGTGTATCATCTAGCTCTGTGGTTCAAGACAGAACCATTAGAAGATGTATCATCTAGCTCTGTGGTTCAAGACAGAGAACCATTAGAAGGTGTATCGTCTAGCTCTGTGGTTCAAGACAGAACCATTAGAAGATGTATCGTCTAGCTCTGTGGTTCAAGACAGAGAACCATTAGAAGGTGTATCGTCTAGCTCTGTGGAGCAAGACAGAGAACCATTAGAAGATGTATCGTCTAGCTCTGTGGTTTCATGACAGAGAACCATTAGAAGATGATCCACAGAGCTAGACGATACAAGACAGAGAACCTTCATCCATTCTTTCCAGTCTATAGATGAGAACCATGAATGACAGTATGTCTGTAGATGAGAACCATGAATGACAGAATGTCTGTAGATGAGAACCATGAATGACAGTATGTCTGTGGATGAGAACCATGAATGACAGAATGTAGAACTCTTTTATGATTCAGTTAATCTTTGGTGGAAAATGAGAGACTGCAATGGGCGGGTTCACTGTGAAGTATTTTTAAAATGTTTGCTTTTCATTGTCATGTCTAAATGCAATGTAATTAGAAATAAGGGAATGGAGGTAGGACCTCCAAATGTGAATCAGATGAATCTACCCACACACACTGACTGGACTCTACCCACACACTCACACATACTACACACACTACATACGTTTACACACACTACATACGTTTACACACACATGCATATTGATGCCACACACACACACACACACACACACACACACACACACACACACACACACACACACACACACACACACACACACACACACACACACACACACACACACACACACACACACACACACACACACATACACACACACACACACACACACACACACACACACACACGTTGCTGCTACTCTGTTTATTATCTGTCCTGATTGACTATCACTTTACCCCTACCTACACTACCGTTCAAAAGTTTGGGGTCACTTAGAAATGTCCTTGTTTTTGAAAGAAAATAACATTTTGTGTGAATTAAAATAACAGTGTGGACATTGTCAATGTTGTAAATTAATCAATTTTAGCTGGAAACGGCTGGTTTTGAATGGAATATCTGCCAGTTGAGGACTTGTGGACAGTTTGCTCTGCTCTGTGAAGAGAGTAGTACGAGATCTTCAGTTTATTGGTAGTTTCTTTCATGGAATAGCCTTCATTTTTCAGAACAAGACTAGACTGACGTGTTTCAGAAAAAAAATTCTGGCCATATTGAGCCTGTAATCGAACCTACAAATTCTGATGCTCCAACCTGAACCTTAACCTCACTGTCCCTAACCTGAACCAAACTGTCCCTAACCTTAACCTGAACCTCACGGTTCCTCTCCAAGACTATGATGATGGTCTGCAGGGAAGAGGTACTAGTTGAGAAGGAGAAGATGGATGGATAGTTCCTCTCCAAGACTATGATGATGGTCTGCAGGGAAGAGGTACTAGTTGAGAAGGAGAAGATGGATAGTCCTCTCCAAGACTATGATGATGGTCTGCAGGGAAGAGGTACTAGTTGAGAAGGAGAAGATGGATGGATAGTTCTCTCCAAGACTATTTATAGTGAGGAAGGAGAAGATTCACTACATGACCAACAGTATGTGGACACCTGCTCGTTAAACATCTCATTCTAAAATCAAGGGCATTAATATGGAGTTGGTCCCCCCTTTGCTGCTATAACATCCCCTACTCTTCTGGGAAGGCTTTCCACTGCTCCAGAGACCAATGGCGGAAAGATTTACACCACTCCAGCCGACGCTTGGCATTGCACATAGTGATCTTAGGCTTGTGTGCGGCTGCTCGGCCATGGAAACCCATTTCATGAAGCTCCCTACGAACAGTTCTTGTGCTGACGTTGCATCCAGAAGCAGTTGCATTTCCGATGCATTTCTGCAGCATTGAAGGTCCCCAAGAACACAGTGTTTGGAACCACCAAGACTCTTCCTAGAGCTGGCCGCCCAGCCAAACTGAGCAATCAGGGGACAAAGGCCTTGGCCAGGGAGGTGACCAAGAACCCGATGGTCACTCTGACAGAGCTCCAGAGTTTCTCTGTGGAAGTGGGAGAGCCTTCCAGAAGGACAACCATCTCTGCAGCACTCCACCAATCAGGCCTTTATGGTAGAGTGGCCAGACGGAAGCCATTCCTCAGTAAAAGGCACGTGATAGCCCGCTTGGAGTTTGCCAAAAATCTCCTAAAGATTCTCAGACCATGAGAAACAAGATTCTCTGGTTTGATGAAACCAAGTTTGAACTCTTTGGCCTGAATGCCAAGTGTCACATCTGTAGGAAACCTGGCACCATCCCTACGGTGAAGCATGGTGGTGGCAGCATCACACCGTGGGGGATGTTTCTCAGCGGCAAGGATCGAGAGAAAGATGAACAGAGCAAAGTACAGAGAGATCCTTGATGAAAACCTGCTACAGAGTGCTCAAGACCTCAGACTGGGGCGAAGGTTCACCTTCCAACAGCACAACAACCCTAAGCACACAGCCAAGACAATGCAGGAGTGGCTTCAGGACAAGTCTCTGAATGTCCTTGAGTGGCTTCAGGACTCTGAATGTCCTTGAGTGGCCCAGCCTGAGCCCAGACTTGAACCAGATCGAACATCTCTGGAGAGACCCAAAAATAGCTGTGCAGCGACACACAGAGTTGAAGAGGATCTGCAGAGAAGAATGGTAGAAACTCCCCAAATACAGGAGTGCCAAGCTTGTAGCGTCATACCCAAGAAGGCTATGATCACTGCCAAATGTGCTTCAACAAAGTACTGAGTAAAGGGTCTGAAAACATATGTAAATGTGATATTTCATTTTTATTATTTTTTATATACATTTTTTTTTAAACTATATTTGCTTTTTTAATTATGGGGTTTGTAGATTTATAAGGGAAACTAACAATTTAATACATTTTAGAATAAGGCTGCAACGTATCAAAATGTGGAAAAAGTCAAGGGGTCTGAATGCTTTCTGAATGCATTGTATATAGTGTAGATGTATGGGCCATCACCTGCATGCCAGGCTAGGTTCATCGATTTATACCTACTGACATTACCCTGATAAACTAGATTAGATAGAGTTAGGGTTATATATTATTACATTACCCTGATAAACTAGACTAGATAGAGTTAGGGTTATATATTATTGACATTACCCTGATAAACTAGACTAGATAGAGTTAGGGTATATATAATTACATTACCCTGTGACTGATGGTAACATAAGTGTTTGTAGCTACAGGGTATCCTGACTTATCTCTCCCAATGTCTCTCCTCAGATGCATATGGTGCTCTTCAACTCAGACAAGTACCCCAACATCTCTGTGGCAGCAGACAAGTCAGACGGCCTGGCTGTACTGGGAGTTCTGATAGAGGTGAGTAGGGTAGAGGTAGAGGTAGAGGTAGGGGCATCAAGGAGAGGGGAGGTAAGTGGAGGAGAGGAGGGACAAAAGGAGAAGAGAAGATGAGGAGGAGCGAGGAGAGTAGCAGGATGAGAGGAGGAGAGGGGAGATGAGGAGAAGAGAGGAGAGGACAGGAGCGAAGAGGAGAGGAGAGAAGAAGAGAGGAGAAGAGAAAAGTGGAGATTGTGAGGAGATGAGATGGAGAGGAGATGGAGATGAGATGGAGATGAGAGGAGGAGGAGAGATGGAGAGGAGAGGAGAGGAGAGGAGAGGAGAGGAGAGGAGAGGAGAGGAGAGGAGAGGAGAGGAGAGGAGAGGAGAGGAGAGGAGAGGAGAGGAGAGGAGAGGAGAGGAGAGGAGAGGAGAGGAGAGGAGAGGAGAGGAGAGGAGAGGAGAGGAGAGGAGAGGAGAGGAGAGGAGAGGCTCACTACAGACTCTCAGAGAGTCCCAAAATTGCTCCTTACCCTTTCCCCTTGGTCATAATTCTTGGATTCTTACACCTTACAAGTCTGCAAACATCAAGGGGATAGTGCCAGTTGGAGGGACAGGGAGTGATTTGGGGCCGTCTATTAGTGAGCATCACTAACTAACTGTGCCTCTGCTGCAGGTCGGGGAATTCAACCCAGCGTTCGCTCAGTTCCTCAAGTACATCAATGGTATTAAATACAAAGGTGCGTTTTAGACTACATTAGTTCCATTATATTCTATTCCATTCTGTTTTATTCCATTCAATTCTATTATATTCCATCCTTTTCCATTCCATTAAATTATATTCCATCCTATTCCATTCCATTATATTATATTATCTTCCATTCTGTTCTGTTCTGTTCTATTCCATTCAATTATATTATATTCCATCCTTTTCCATTCCATTCATTCCATTCCATTCTATTCCATTCTATTCCATTCCATCCTTTTCCATCCTATTCCATCCTATTCCATCCTATTCCATTCTATTCCATTCTATTCTATTCCATTCCATCCTATTCCATTATATTCTATTCCATCCTATTCCATTCCATTCCATTCTATTCCATTCTATTCAATTCTATTCCATTCAATTCTATTCCATCCTATTCCATTCCATCCTATTCCATTCTATTCCATTCCATTCCATTCAATTATAGTCCATCATATTCCATTCCATCCTATTCAATTCTATTCCATCCTATTCCATTCTATTCCATCCTATTCCATTCCATTCCATCCTATTCCATTCCATCCTATTCCATTCCATCCTATTCCATTCCATCCCATTCCATTCCACCATATTCCATTCCACCATATTCCATTCCACCCTATTCCATTCCATTCTATTCCATCCTATTCCATTCCATTCCCTCCTATTCCATTCAATTAAATTCCATCCTATTCCATCCCATCCTATTCCATCCTATTCCATTCCATCCTATCCTATTCCATCCCATCCTATTCCATCCTATTCCATTCCATTCCATCCTATTCAATTCTATTCCATCCTATTCAATTCTATTCCATCCTATTCCATTCCATTCCCCCATATTCCATCCTATTCCATTCCCTCCTATTCCATCATATTCCATTCCATCCTATTCCATTCCATTCCATCCTATTCCATCATATTCCATTCCATCCTATTCCATTCCATTCCATCCTATTCCATCATATTCCATTCCATCCTATTCCATTCCATCCTATTCCATTCCATTATATTCCATTCCATCCTATTCCATTCCATCCTATTCCATTCCATCCTATTCCATCCCATCCTATTCCATTCCATCCTATCCTATTCCATCCCATCCTATTCCATCCTATTCCATTCTATTCCATCCTATTCCATTCCATTCCCCCATATTCCATCCTATTCCATTCACTCCTATTCCATCCTATTCCATTCCATTCCCTCCTATTCCATTCAATTAAATTCCATCCTATTCCATCCCATCCAATTCCATCCTATTCCATTCCATCCTATCCTATTCCATCCCATCCTATTCCATTCCATTCCATCCTATTCAATTCTATTCCATCCTATTCAATTCTATTCCATCCTATTCCATTCCATTCCCCCATATTCCATCCTATTCCATTCCCTCCTATTCCATCATATTCCATTCCATCCTATTCCATTCCATTCCATCCTATTCCATCATTTTCCATTCCATCCTATTCCATTCCATTCCATCCTATTCCATCATATTCCATTCCATCCTATTCCATTCCATTCCATCCTATTCCATCATATTCCATTCCATCCTATTCCATTCCATTCCATCCTATTCCATCCCATTATATTCCATTCCATCCTATTCCATTCCATTCCATTCAATTATATTCCATTCCATCCTATTCCATTCCATCCTATTCCATTCCCTCCTATTCCATCATATTCCATTCCATTATATTCCATTCCATTCCATCCTATTCCATTCCATCCTATTCAATTATATTCCATTCCATCCTATCCCATTCCATTCCATCCTATTCCATTCCATCCTATCCTATTCCATTATATTCCATTCCATCCTATCCCACCCTATTCCATTCCATCCTATTCAATTCCATCCTATTCCATTCCATTCTATTCCATTCCATCCTATTCCATTCCATCCTATTCCATTCCATTCCATTCTATTCCTATCCTATTCCATTCCAACCTATTCCATTCTATTCCATCCTATTACATTCCATTCCATCCTATTCCGTTCCATTCCATCCTATTCCATCCTATTCCGTTCCATTCCATTCCATCCTATTCCATTCCACCCTATTCCATTCCATTATATTCCATTTAATTCCTTTCTATTGGAACATGTAGATCAGAGGGTGCAGGTCCCAGCCTTCAACATCCGCAGTCTGCTGCCTGTACTCTTGGATGAATACTACCGTTATGATGGCTCGTTGACCACTCCCCCCTGCTATCCCAGCGTGCTTTGGACTGTGTTCAAAAACCCTGTCACCATCTCACTCAAACAGGTTAGTCCATCTCACTCAAACAGGTTAGTCCATCTTACTCAAACAGGTTAGTCCATCTTACTCAAACAGGTTAGTCCATCTCACTCAAACCGGTTTAGTTTCACACTGGAGCCGGCCTATCTAGTCTCCTCCACTGAGGGTTTTAACATCAGGGTCAGAGTTACATCAAAAGCATCTTAATGCCCTTACTGAAGATTTCTGCTAGTAAGGGCCTTGGTTTGATGTCAGTCACACTTGTTCATTTCCTGGACTATCCCTGCAACATAAAACAATTACACATATGGATTTATAACTGTATCTGAAACCACAATAAACCAAATGTCTCTTAGTTACCCTTAGTTTCTTGCCCTGTCTCTGTCTGAAACATCGCTTTGTGACTGAGATGTTTTGTTTTGTTGTACCCTTAGTTTCTGGCCCTAGCAACGGCCATCTACTCCTCCCACCAACAGGAGTCTGCCCCAGTGGCCATGAACAGCAACTACAGGAAACCACAGTACACGGACAACAGAGTTGTGCTCTGCTCTTTCCAGGGGGGTGAGTATGGTGCTACACTCCTACCACATTATTACCACAGTACTACCACAGTACTACTAGAGTACTACCACAGTGCTACTACAGCCATACCACAGCACTACTACAGTACTACCACAGCCATACCACAGTACTACCACGGTACTACCACAGTGCTGGTACAGTACTACAACAGCACTACCACAGTACTAGTACTACCACAGTACTAGTACTACCGCAGTACTAGTGCAGTACTACCGCAGTACTACCGCAGTACTAGTACAGTACTACAGCAGTACTAGTACAGTACTACCACAGTCCTACCACAGTCCTACTACAGTCCTACCACAGTCCTACCACAGTCCTACCACAGTCCTACTACAGTCCTACCACAGTCCTACTACAGTACTACCACAGTCCTACCACAGTCCTACCACAGTCCTACTACAGTCCTACTACAGTCCTACCACAGTCCTACTACAGTACTACCACAGTCCTACCACAGTCCTACCACAGTCCTACTACAGTACTACCACAGTACTACCACAGTACTACTACAGTACTACCACAATACTACCACAGTCCTACCACAGTCCTACTACAGTACTACCACAGTACTACTACAGTCCTACCACAGTACTACTACCGTACTACTACCGTACTACCACAGTGATACCATTGTACTACCACATTACCACTACAGTCCTACCACAGTCCTACCACAGTCCTACCACAGTCCTACCACAGTCCTACCACAGTACTAGTGCAGTACTACCACAATACTACCACAGCACTAATACAATACTAGAACAGTACTACCACAGTACTGCTACAGTACTAGAATATTACTACTACAGTACCTCCACAGCACTACCACAGTACTACTACCGTACTACTACCGTACTACCACAGTGATACCATTGTACTACCACATTACCACTACAGTACTACCACAGTACTATTAATACTCTATGGGCTGGTTTCCAGGACACAGATTAAGCCTAGTCCTGGACTAATAAGCATTCTCAATGGATTTAAGAATCTCTATTGAAAAGTATTTTTGGTCCAGGGCTAGGCTTAATCTGTGTCCGGGAAACTGGCTCAATGGGTTAGATCTATTATTGGAGCATGATGATTAAAGTCAGCTTGAATGATGAATGGCAAAGCTTATTTTTCTGCAGCACTTTAAAAAGCAGCTTTAAAGGGGTTGGCTGGGGTCGACTGGGGTGGGCCCTGTGGCTGGGGGGCTAGAGATTGGGGTGGGCCCTGTGGCTGGGGGGCTTGAGATTGGGGTGGGCCCTGTGGCTGGGGGGCTTGATTTCTGTGGGGTCGAGGGCTGTCAAGGTCATCTGGTATCAACTACCTATTGTTTTTGCTTTAATGGATGAACTGGGGTTAGTGTTAGATTAGGGAGGGATGACCTGGGGTTGGTGTTAGATTAGGGAGGGATGACCTGGGGTTGGTGTTAGATTAGGGAGGGATGACCTGGGGTTGGTGTTAGATTAGGGAGGGATGACCTGGGGTTGGTGTTAGATTAGGGAGGGATGACCTGGGGTTGGTGTTAGATTAGGGAGGGATGACCTGGGGTTGGTGTTAGATTAGGGAGGGATGACCTGGGGTTGGTGTTAGATTAGGGAGGGATGACCTGGGGTTGGTGTTAGATTAGGGTGGTTATGAACTGGGGTCGGTGTTAGATTAGGGAGGGATGACCTGCGGTTGGTGTTAGATTAGGGTGGTATGAACTGGGGTCGGTGTTAGATTAGGGAGGGATGACCTGGGGTTGGTGTTAGATTAGGGAGGGATGAACTGGGGTTGGTGCTGGATTAGGGTGGTTATGAACTGGGGTCGGTGTTAGATTAGGGAGGGATGACCTGGGGTTGGTGTTAGATTAGGGAGGGATGAACTGGCGTTGGTGCTGGATTAGGGTGGTTATGAACTGGGGTCGGTGTTAGATTAGGGTGGTATGAACTGGGGTTGGTGTTAGATTAGGGTCGGTGTGGGTGGATGAGATCTGTGGTGTAGAGACCAGGGCTGTCAAACTGTCTGTAGCTCGTCTGCTATCACCTGGTTATGGTTTCTGGGTGTCTGCTTGGTGCTTACCGTAACTATGCTTCTCTGTCCTCTTGGATCACGACTGGATGCTTTTCAAGTTGATCCTTTATTATTCTCCACTTTATTCCTGACTTTCTCTCTGACGTGATCGTCATCAACGAGCTTTTAAAAGACGGGGCTTCATGTCTGTAGAAAGTAAACGCTACCGCTTCAGAATGGGATGAAATGAGATGCTCTCCCTTAGCTCATAAATGTGACTTGCCAGCCCTCTCTTCAGTGGCGGTTCACCACACACTATAGATCCACATACCATAATACAGTCTGTATGACATACCATGCTCTGCTCTGTGGTCTTGACAGTATGACAGGAATCTGCATGTTGTTCTCATCTCCTCAAATTCACTTTCTATTTCCAAGGGCTGTACGCGTCTTTATAATAGCAGGACTCTCTTGAGTATGGCTCCTCTTCGGCATGGCAGTGCTGCATGTCCTCTTCCTCTAGCTTGCCTGGGGGGGGTGGGGGGGGGGGCCCGTCTGCCTTCAGAAGGGGAATCCGAATCTTACTTTCAATGTCTCCCAATTGGCCATGCCGATGCATGCACCAGGCCAACGCCACACCGTATAGGACATGTCCCTCTGGGACTTAAACTCTATTGTACTTGGCTCTGCATCTGATTCAGGCAGAGGACTACAGGGTGCTACTCAGACGGTCACCTCCCCCTTCCTGAGGAGGCAGGTCATCAACCAGCTGTTAGATGGAGACCTGGCAGACCTGGCAGACCAGGATGGGCTCAACCAGTTGTTAGATGGAGATCTGGCAGACCAGGATGGGCTTAACCAGTTGTTAGATGGAGATCTGGCAGACCAGGATGGGCTCAACCAGCTGTTTCCCAAGAAGCCCAGAGCACCGGGCAAGAAATGGAATGACCTCAAAAACTACCAGAAAGGCTGGACCCAGAGCCATATTGGGTCCAAGCACTACCAGAACACCGGGTCTCAGACCCAGAACAGCCTCCAGCAGCAGCGGTCGAAGCCCAATAAGGTGCCATCCGGGGGGGCAGGAGCTGCCAGATTAGTCCCATCTCCCTGGAAGAACCAACAGAACAGGCAACCTGTGTGGAAGTCAGGTCTGAGCGAGGACATGCTGTGTTACGTCTCCTTGGAGCAGGACGTGTCTCGCCAGCTGAGCAGAGGGAGATCCCCTACCCATACAGACACCCAGCTGGTCCAGGCTCTCAGAGAAACTCTGTTCCCAGAGCTCAACCTGCGCAGCTACCTGGGCTGTAAGTCTGACCTGGCTCTGTTCACCATCAGACAGCTCCTCCGGGGGAGATCAGCCACAGATGAGGCCCTGGAGCTGGACCAGGCCATTGTCAAGGCCTTGGGGGGGACAGGGCAGAGGGGCTCCACAGCACAGCAGCAGACCAAAACTCTCTCCAAGCACCAAACAGGCTTCGCTCCTGCCCCTGCTGCCATGCCTAAGAAACCCAATCAGCCAATCCCATGGCTCCAGCCTATGGAGTGGGAGGACTAGAGTCCAGCCAGATGTGTAACCTTTAGACCCTGAATCTATAACGAGTGTAACCACCATCAGCCACACCCTCAGCTCAATCTACAGTCGCGAGTGAAAATTGACACAACCTTTGTGCTGTCTTCAAAAAAAAAATGGGATTAAAGTGATTTTTTTCACGTATCGATCTACACAACCTACTCCACATTTTTGAAAGTGAAATAAAAATGATAGAAAATGTTCAAAATGACTAAGAAATACAAAATGAGGACGTATTGGATTGTGTATGTCTTCACACCCCATACTTGGTGGAGACACATTTGGCAGAAATCACAGGCGTGAATAAATGTGAATATGATTCTACCAACTGTTTGGGTAGTCAAACCTCTAACAATATATTCACACCCCTTTAGTTTTTCCACATTTTGTTGCGTTACAGCCTGCATTTAAAATGTATTACATTGATGTTTTGTTTTACCGATCTAAACACAATACCACATAACGGCATAACGGCATAACGGCATAACGGCATAACGGCATAACGACATAACGGCATAACGGCATAACGGCATAACGGCATAACGGCATAACGACATAACGGCATAACGGCATAACGGCATAACGACATAACGGCATAACGGCATAACGGCATAACGGCATAACGGTATAACGACATAACGGCATAACGGCATAACGGCATAACGGCATAACGGCATAACACAATACCACATAACGGCATAACGGCATAACGGCATAACGGCATAACACAATACCACATAACGGCATAACGGCATAACGGCATAACGGCATAACGGCATAACGGCATAATGACATAACGGCATAACGGCATAACGACATAACGGCATAACGGCATAACGGCATAACGGCATAACGGCATAACGGCATAACGGCATAACGACATAACGGCATAACGGCATAACGGCATAACGGCAAAGTGGAATTTGGTTTGTAATTATAATATTTGTATCCCACATTTTTTTAAGCTGAAATGTCTTGAGTCAATAAGTATTCAACCCCTTTTGGCAAGCCTAAATAAGTTCAGGAGTAAAGATGTGCTTAACAAATTGCATAATGTGCAGCAACAACCTGGGGAATAGTTACAGGGATAAATGAGCCGGGGATAATTAGGTGACCATGATGGTCAGATTGTGAATTTAGCCAGGACACCGGGGTTAACACCCCTACTCATACAATAAGTGCCATGGGATCTATAGTGACCACAGAGAGTCAGGACACCCCGTTTAACATCCCAACCAAAAGACAGCACCCTACACAGGGCAATCACTTCCCAGGGGAATTGGGATATATTTTTTTTAGACCAGAGGAAAGAGTGCCTCCTACTGGCCCTCCTACACCACATCCAGCAGCATCTGGTCTCCCATCCAGGGACTGACCAGGACCAACCCTGCTTAGCTTCAAGAAGCAAGACTGCAGGGTGGTATGCTGCTGGCAAGAGATGGGGTCGAAATTGCATGGACTCACTCTGTGTTCAATAATAGTGGTTAACATGATTTTTGAGTGACTACCTCATGAAGCTGGTTGAGAGAATGCCAAGAGTGTGCAAAGCTGTCATCAAGGCAAAGGGTGGCTACTTTGAAGAATCTAAAATTATTCTTAGTCTTATTTTATAATTTTGTTGTCTTCACTATTATTCTACAATGTAGAAAATAGTAAAAATAAAGAAAATCCCATGAATGAGTAGGTGTGTCCAAACTTTTGACTGGTACTGTATATACTAGCTGGTGTCAGAGGAAGGCCCCAAAAAATTGTCAAAGACTCCGGTTACCCAAGTCATAGACTACCGCACATCAAGCAGTACCCGGAGCGCCAAGTCTAGGACCAAGAGGCTCCTTAACAGCTTCTACCCCCAAGCCATAAGACTGCTGAACAATTAATAAAATGACCCCCCCCCCCCCTTGTTTTTACACTGCTGCTACTCGCTGTTTACCATCTATGCATATTCACTTCACCCCTACCTACATGTACAAATGACCTCGAATAACCTGTACCCCCGCACATTCACTCTGTACGGGTACCCCATGTATAATGCCTCATTACTAACCTGTACCCCCGCACATTCACTCTGTACGGGTACCCCATGTATAATGCCTCATTACTAACCTGTACCCCCGCACATTCACTCTGTACGGGTACCCCATGTATAATGCCTCATTACTAACCTGTACCCCCGCACATTCACTCTGTACGGGTACCCCATGTATAATGCCTCATTACTAACCTGTACCCCCGCACATTCACTCTGTACGGGTACCCCATGTATAATGCCTCATTACTAACCTGTACCCCCGCACATTCACTCTGTACGGGTACCCCATGTATAATGCCTCATTACTAACCTGTACCCCCGCACATTCACTCTGTACGGGTACCCCATGTATAATGCCTCATTACTAACCTGTACCCCCGCACATTCACTCTGTACGGGTACCCCATGTATAATGCCTCATTACTAACCTGTACCCCCGCACATTCACTCTGTACGGGTACCCCATGTATAATGCCTCATTAATAACCTGTACCCCCGCACATTCACTCTGTACGGGTACCCCATGTATAATGCCTCATTAATAACCTGTACCCCCGCACATTCACTCTGTACGGGTACCCCATGTATAATGCCTCATTACTAACCTGTACCCCCGCACATTCACTCTGTACGGGTACCCCATGTATAATGCCTCATTACTAACCTGTACCCCCGCACATTCACTCTGTACGGGTACCCCATGTATAATGCCTCATTACTAACCTGTACCCCCGCACATTCACTCTGTACGGGTACCCCATGTATAATGCCTCATTACTAACCTGTACCCCCGCACATTCACTCTGTACGGGTACCCCATGTATAATGCCTCATTAATAACCTGTACCCCCGCACATTCACTCTGTACGGGTACCCCATGTATAATGCCTCATTAATAACCTGTACCCCCGCACATTCACTCTGTACGGGTACCCCATGTATAATGCCTCATTACTAACCTGTACCCCCGCACATTCACTCTGTACGGGTACCCCATGTATAATGCCTCATTACTAACCTGTACCCCCGCACATTCACTCTGTACGGGTACCCCATGTATAATGCCTCATTACTAACCTGTACCCCCGCACATTCACTCTGTACGGGTACCCCATGTATAATGCCTCATTACTAACCTGTACCCCCGCACATTCACTCTGTACGGGTACCCCATGTATAATGCCTCATTAATAACCTGTACCCCCGCACATTCACTCTGTACGGGTACCCCATGTATAATGCCTCATTAATAACCTGTACCCCCGCACATTCACTCTGTACGGGTACCCCATGTATAATGCCTCATTACTAACCTGTACCCCCGCACATTCACTCTGTACGGGTACCCCATGTATAATGCCTCATTACTAACCTGTACCCCCGCACATTCACTCTGTACGGGTACCCCATGTATAATGCCTCATTAATAACCTGTACCCCCGCACATTCACTCTGTACGGGTACCCCATGTATAATGCCTCATTACTAACCTGTACCCCCGCACATTCACTCTGTACGGGTACCCCATGTATAATGCCTCATTACTAACCTGTACCCCCGCACATTCACTCTGTACGGGTACCCCATGTATAATGCCTCATTACTAACCTGTACCCCCGCACATTCACTCTGTACGGGTACCCCATGTATAATGCCTCATTACTAACCTGTACCCCCGCACATTCACTCTGTTCGGGTACCCCATGTATAATGCCTCATTATTGTTATTTTATTGTGTTACTTTAGAACTTTTTTTTTTTGTAAATATTTTCTTAACTCTATTTTTTGAACTGCATTGTTGGTTAAGAGCTTGTAAGTAAGCATCAGTAAGCATCAGTAAGCATCAGTAAGCATCAGTAAACATCAGTAAACATCAGTAAGCATCAGTAAGCATCAGTAAGCATCAGTAAGCATCAGTAAACATCAGTAAGCATCAGTAAGCATCAGTAAGCATCAGTAAGCATCAGTAAGCATCAGTAAACATCAGTAAACATCAGTAAACATCAGTAAGCATCAGTAAGCATCAGTAAGCATCAGTAAGCATCAGTAAGCATCAGTAAACATCAGTAAGCATCAGTAAACATCAGTAAGCATCAGTAAGCATCAGTAAGCATCAGTAAGCATCAGTAAACATCAGTAAGCATCAGTAAGCATCAGTAAGCATCAGTAAGCATCAGTAAACATCAGTAAACATCAGTAAGCATTTCACATTTCACGATAAGGTTGTATACCTGTTGTATTTGGCACATTTATCTTGGCCAGGTCGCAGTTACAAATGAGAACTTGTTCTCAACTAGCCTCCCTGGTTAAATAAAGGGAACTTGTTCTCAACTAGCCTCCCTGGTTAAATAAAGGGAACTTGTTCTCAACTAGCCTCCCTGGTTAAATAAAGGGAACTTGTTCTCAACTAGCCTACCTGGTTAAATAAAGGGAACTTGTTCTCAACTAGCCTCCCTGGTTAAATAAAAGTGAAATAATTTATTTATTTAACTCAGTTTAACTCAGTTGTGTGTGTGTTTTTTTAATTGATTTATTTCACCTTTATTTAACCAGGTAGGCTAGTTGAGAACAAGTTCTCATTTGCAACTGCGACCTGGCCAAGATAAAGCATAGCAGTGTGAGGATACAACAAAGAGTTACACATGGAGTAAACAATTAACAAGTCAATAACACAGTAGAAAACAAAGGGGGGGTCTATATACAATGTGTGCAAAAGGCATGAGGAGGTAGGCAAATAATTACAATTTTGCAGATTAACACTGGAGTGATAAAAGATCAGATGGTCATGTACAGGTAGAGATATTGGTGTGCAGAAGAGCAGAAAAGTAAATAAATAAAAACAGTATGGGGATGAGGTAGGTGAAAAGGGTGGGCTATTTACCAATAGACTATGTACAGCTGCAGCGATCGGTTAGCTGCTCAGATAGCTGATGTTTGAAGTTGGTGAGGGAGATAAAAGTCTCCAACTTCAGCGATTTTTGCAATTCGTTCCAGTCACAGGCAGCAGAGTACTGGAACGAAAGGCGGCCAAATGAGGTGTTGGCTTTAGGGATGATCAGTGAGATACACCTGCTGGAGCGCGTGCTACGGATGGGTGTTGCCATCGTGACCAGTGAGCTGAGATAAGGCGGAGCTTTACCTAGCATAGACTTGTAGATGACCTGGAGCCAGTGGGTCTGGCGACGAATATGTAGCGAGGGCCAGCCGACTAGAGCATACAAGTCGCAGTGGTGGGTGGTATAAGGTGCTTTAGTGACAAAACGGATGGCACTGTGATAGACTACATCCAGTTTGCTGAGTAGAGTGTTGGAAGCCATTTTGTAGATGACATCGCCGAAGTCGAGGATCGGTAGGATAGTCAGTTTTACTAGGGTAAGCTTGGCGGCTTGAGTGAAGGAGGCTTTGTTGCGGAATAGAAAGCCGACTCTTGATTTGATTTTCGATTGGAGATGTTTGATATGAGTCTGGAAGGAGAGTTTGCAGTCTAGCCAGACACCTAGGTACTTATAGACGTCCACATATTCTAGGTCGGAACCATCCAGGGTGGTGATGCTAGTCGGGCATGCAGGTGCAGGCAGCGACCGGTTGAAAAGCATGCATTTGGTTTTACTAGCGTTTAAGAGCAGTTGGAGGCCACGGAAGGAGTGTTGTATGGCATTGAAGCTTGTTTGGAGGTTAGATAGCACAGTGTCCAAAGACGGGCCGAAAGTATATAGAATGGTGTCGTCTGCGTAGAGGTGGATCAGGGAATCGCCCGCAGCAAGAGCAACATCATTGATATACACAGAGAAAAGAGTCGGCCCGAGAATTGAACCCTGTGGCACCCCCATAGAGACTGCCAGAGGACCGGACAGCATGCCCTCCGATTTGACACACTGAACTCTGTCTGCAAAGTAATTGGTGAACCAGGCAAGGCAGTCATCCGAAAAACCGAGGCTACTGAGTCTGCCGATAAGAATATGGTGATTGACAGAGTCGAAAGCCTTGGCAAGGTCGATGAAGACGGCTGCACGGTACTGTCTTTTATCGATGGCGGTTATGATGTCGTTTAGTACCTTGAGTGTGGCTGAGGTGCACCCATGACCGGCTCGGAAACCAGATTGCACAGCGGAGAAGGTACGGTGGGATTCGAGATGGTCAGTGACCTGTTTGTTGACTTGGCTTTCGAAGACCTTAGATAGGCAGGGCAGGATGGATATAGGTCTGTAACAGTTTGGGTCCAGGGTGTCTCCCCCTTTGAAGAGGGGGATGACTGCGGCAGCTTTCCAATCCTTGGGGATCTCAGACGAGATGAAAGAGAGGTTGAACAGGCTGGTAATAGGGGTTGCGACAATGGTGGCAGATAGCTTCAGAAATAGAGGGTCCAGATTGTCAAGCCCAGCTGATTTGTACGGGTCCAGGTTTTGCAGCTCTTTCAGAACATCTGCTATCTGGATTTGGGTAAAGGAGAACCTGGAGAGGCTTGGGCGAGGAGCTGCGGGGGGGGCGGAGCTGTTGGCCGAGGTTGAAGTAGCCAGGCGGAAGGCATGGCCAGCCGTTGAGAAATGCTTATTGAAGTTTTCGATAATCATGGATTTATCAGTGGTGACCGTGTTACCTAGCCTCAGTGCAGTGGGCAGCTGGGAGGAGGTGCTCTTGTTCTCCATGGACTTCACAGTGTCCCAGAACTTTTTGGAGTTGGAGCTACAGGATGCAAACTTCTGCCTGAAGAAGCTGGCCTTAGCTTTCCTGACTGACTGCGTGTATTGGTTGCAGAGTAGAAGGATTTTACAATGAGACCGATGTTGATTTTAAAACAGGTACGCAGTTTAATGGCTGTGATAGGAGAAAAAGGATGGATCAACTACATTGTAGTTACTCCACAATATTAACCTCAATGACAGAGTGAAAAGAAGGAAGCCTGTACAGAATAAAAATATTCCAAAACAGGCTTCCTGTTTCAAATCAAATCTAATGCTTTAAGAAGGGGAAAAAATATTAAGTAAAAAATAGAAAATAAAAGTAACAAATAATTTAACAGCAGCAGTAAAATAACAATAGCGAGGCTTTATACAGGGAGTACTGTTACAGAGTCAATGTGGAGGCTATATACAGGGAGTACTGGTACAGAGTCAATGTGGAGGCTTTATACAGGGAGTACTGTTACAGAGTCAATGTGGAGGCTATATACAGGGAGTACTGTTACAGAGTCAATGTGGAGGCTATATACAGGGAGTACTGTTACAGAGTCAATGTGGAGGCTATATACAGGGAGTACTGGTACAGAGTCAATGTGGAGGCTATATACAGAGGGTACTGTTACAGAGTCAATGTGGAGGCTATATACAGGGGGTACTGTTACAGAGTCAATGTGGAGGCTATATACAGGGAGTACTGTTACAGAGTCAATGTGGAGGCTATATACAGGGAGTACTGGTACAGAGTCAATGTGGAGGCTATATACAGGGAGTACTGTTACAGAGTCAATGTGGAGGCTATATACAGGGAGTACTGGTACAGAGTCAATGTGGAGGCTATATACAGGGAGTACTGTTACAGAGTCAATGTGGAGGCTATATACAGGGGGTACCGGTACAGAGTCAATGTGGAGGCTATATACAGGGAGTACTGTTACAGAGTCAATGTGGAGGCTATATACAGGGAGTACTGTTACAGAGTCAATGTGGAGGCTATATACAGGGAGTACTGTTACAGAGTCAATGTGGAGGCTATATACAGGGAGTACTGGTACAGAGTCAATGTGGAGGCTATATACAGGGAGTACTGTTACAGAGTCAATGTGGAGGCTATATACAGGGGGGTACTGGTACAGAGTCAATGTGGAGGCTATATACAGGGAGTACTGGTACAGAGTCAATGTGGAGGCTATATACAGGGAGTACTGTTACAGAGTCAATGTGGAGGCTTTATACAGGGAGTACTGGTACAGAGTCAATGTGGAGGCTATATACAGGGAGTACTGGTACAGAGTCAATGTGGAGGCTATATACAGGGGGGTACCGTTACAGAGTCAATGTGGAGGCTATATACAGGGAGTACTGGTACAGAGTCAATGTGGAGGCTATATACAGGGGGTACTGGTACAGAGTCAATGTGGAGGCTATATACAGGGAGTACTGGTACAGAGTCAATGTGGAGGCTATATACAGGGGGTACTGGTACAGAGTCAATGTGGAGGCTATATACAGGGAGTACTGTTACAGAGTCAATGTGGAGGCTTTATACAGGGAGTACTGTTACAGAGTCAATGTGGAGGCTATATACAGGGAGTATCGGTATAGAGTCAATGTGGAGACTATATACAGGGAGTACTGTTACAGAGTCAATGTGGAGGCTATATACAGGGAGTATCGGTATAGAGTCAATGTGGAGACTATATACAGGGGGTACTGTTACAGAGTCAATGTGGAGGCTATATACAGGGAGTACCGGTATAGAGTCAATGTGGAGACTATATACAGGGAGTACTGGTACAGAGTCAATGTGGAGGCTATATACAGGGAGTACTGGTACAGAGTCAATGTGGAGGCTATATACAGGGGGTACTGGTACAGAGTCAATGTGGAGGCTATATACAGGGGGGGTACTGGTACAGAGTCAATGTGGAGGCTATATACAGGGAGTACTGTTACAGAGTCAATGTGGAGGCTATATACAGGGAGTACTGGTACAGAGTCAATGTGGAGGCTATATACAGGGAGTACTGTTACAGAGTCAATGTGGAGGCTATATACAGGGTGTACTGGTACAGAGTCAATGTGGAGGCTATATACAGGGAGTACTGGTACAGAGTCAATGTGGAGGCTATATACAGGGAGTACTGGTACAGAGTCAATGTGGAGGCTATATACAGGGGGGTACCGTTACAGAGTCAATGTGGAGGCTATATACAGGGGGTACCGTTACAGAGTCAATGTGGAGGCTATATACAGGGAGTACTGTTACAGAGTCAATGTGGAGGCTATATACAGGGAGTACTGTTACAGAGTCAATGTGGAGGCTATATACAGGGAGTACTGGTACAGAGTCAATGTGGAGGCTATATACAGGGAGTACTGGTACAGAGTCAATGTGGAGGCTATATACAGGGAGTACTGTTACAGAGTCAATGTGGAGGCTATATACAGGGAGTACTGTTACAGAGTCAATGTGGAGGCTTTATACAGGGAGTACTGTTACAGAGTCAATGTGGAGGCTATATACAGGGAGTACTGTTACAGAGTCAATGTGGAGGCTATATACAGGGAGTACTGGTACAGAGTCAATGTGGAGGCTATATACAGGGTGTACTGGTACAGAGTCAATGTGGAGGCTATATACAGGGAGTACTGTTACAGAGTCAATGTGGAGGCTATATACAGGGAGTACTGTTACAGAGTCAATGTGGAGGCTATATACAGGGAGTACCGGTACAGAGTCAATGTGGAGGCTATATACAGGGTGTACTGTTACAGAGTCAATGTGGAGGCTATATACAGGGAGTACTGTTACAGAGTCAATGTGGAGGCTATATACAGGGAGTACTGTTACAGAGTCAATGTGGAGGCTATATACAGGGAGTACTGTTACAGAGTCAATGTGGAGGCTATATACAGGGAGTACTGGTACAGAGTCAATGTGGAGGCTATATACAGGGAGTACTGGTACAGAGTCAATGTGGAGGCTATATACAGGGAGTACTGGTACAGAGTCAATGTGGAGGCTATATACAGGGGGTACTGGTACAGAGTCAATGTGGAGGCTATATACAGGGGGTACTGGTACAGAGTCAATGTGGAGGCTATATACAGGGAGTACTGGTACAGAGTCAATGTGGAGGCTATATACAGGGGGTACTGGTACAGAGTCAATGTGGAGGCTATATACAGGGAGTACTGGTACAGAGTCAATGTGGAGGCTTTATACAGGGGGTACTGGTACAGAGTCAATGTGGAGGCTATATACAGGGAGTACTGTTACAGAGTCAATGTGGAGGCTTTATACAGGGAGTACTGTTACAGAGTCAATGTGGAGGCTATATACAGGGAGTACTGTTACAGAGTCAATGTGGAGGCTATATACAGGGAGTACTGTTACAGAGTCAATGTGGAGGCTATATACAGGGAGTACTGTTACAGAGTCAATGTGGAGGCTATATACAGGGGGTACTGGTACAGAGTCAATGTGGAGGCTATATACAGGGGGTACTGGTACAGAGTCAATGTGGAGGCTATATACAGGGGGTACTGTTACAGAGTCAATGTGGAGGCTATATACAGGGAGTACTGTTACAGAGTCAATGTGGAGGCTATATACAGGGAGTACTGTTACAGAGTCAATGTGGAGACTTTATACAGGGAGTACTGTTACAGAGTCAATGTGGAGGCTATATACAGGGAGTACTGTTACAGAGTCAATGTGGAGGCTATATACAGGGAGTACTGGTACAGAGTCAATGTGGAGGCTATATACAGGGAGTACTGTTACAGAGTCAATGTGGAGGCTATATACAGGGAGTACTGTTACAGAGTCAATGTGGAGGCTATATACAGGGGGTACTGGTACAGAGTCAATGTGGAGGCTATATACAGGGAGTACTGTTACAGAGTCAATGTGGAGGCTATATACAGGGGGTACCGGTACAGAGTCAATGTGGAGGCTATATACAGGGGGTACTGGTACAGAGTCAATGTGGAGACTATATACAGGGAGTACTGGTACAGAGTCAATGTGGAGGCTATATACAGGGAGTACTGGTACAGAGTCAATGTGGAGGCTATATACAGGGAGTACTGGTACAGAGTCAATGTGGAGGCTATATACAGGGTGTACTGTTACAGAGTCAATGTGGAGGCTATATACAGGGTGTACTGTTACAGAGTCAATGTGGAGGCTATATACAGGGTGTACTGTTACAGAGTCAATGTGGAGGCTATATACAGGGTGTACTGTTACAGAGTCAATGTGGAGGCTATATACAGGGTGTACTGTTACAGAGTCAATGTGGAGGCTATATACAGGGTGTACTGTTACAGAGTCAATGTGGAGGCTATATACAGGGTGTACTGTTACAGAGTCAATGTGGAGGCTATATACAGGGTGTACTGTTACAGAGTCAATGTGGAGGCTATATACAGGGGGTACTGGTACAGAGTCAATGTGGAGGCTTTATACAGGGAGTACTGTTACAGAGTCAATGTGGAGGCTATATACAGGGTGTACTGTTACAGAGTCAATGTGGAGGCTATATACAGGGTGTACTGTTACAGAGTCAATGTGGAGGCTATATACAGGGTGTACTGTTACAGAGTCAATGTGGAGGCTATATACAGGGAGTACTGGTACAGAGTCAATGTGGAGGCTATATACAGGGGGTACTGTTACAGAGTCAATGTGGAGGCTATATACAGGGAGTACCGGTACAGAGTCAATGTGGAGGCTATATACAGGGAGTACTGTTACAGAGTCAATGTGGAGGCTATATACAGGGTGTACTGTTACAGAGTCAATGTGGAGGCTATATACAGGGGGTACTGGTACAGAGTCAATGTGGAGGCTTTATACAGGGAGTACTGTTACAGAGTCAATGTGGAGGCTATATACAGGGAGTACTGTTACAGAGTCAATGTGGAGGCTATATACAGGGAGTACTGTTACAGAGTCAATGTGGAGGCTATATACAGGGAGTACTGTTACAGAGTCAATGTGGAGGCTATATACAGGGAGTACTGTTACAGAGTCAATGTGGAGGCTATATACAGGGAGTACTGTTACAGAGTCAATGTGGAGGCTATATACAGGGAGTACTGGTACAGAGTCAATGTGGAGGCTATATACAGGGAGTACTGTTACAGAGTCAATGTGGAGGCTATATACAGGGAGTACTGGTACAGAGTCAATGTGGAGGCTATATACAGGGAGTACTGTTACAGAGTCAATGTGGAGGCTATATACAGGGGGTACTGTTACAGAGTCAATGTGGAGGCTATATACAGGGAGTACTGTTACAGAGTCAATGTGGAGGCTATATACAGGGGGTACTGTTACAGAGTCAATGTGGAGGCTATATACAGGGAGTACTGTTACAGAGTCAATGTGGAGGCTTTATACAGGGAGTACTGGTACAGAGTCAATGTGGAGGCTATATACAGGGAGTACTGTTACAGAGTCAATGTGGAGGCTGTATACAGGGGGTACTGTTACAGAGTCAATGTGGAGGCTATATACAGGGAGTACTGGTACAGAGTCAATGTGGAGGCTATATACAGGGAGTACTGTTACAGAGTCAATGTGGAGGCTATATACAGGGAGTACTGTTACAGAGTCAATGTGGAGGCTATATACAGGGAGTACTGGTACAGAGTCAATGTGGAGGCTATATACAGGGGGTACTGTTACAGAGTCAATGTGGAGGCTATATACAGGGAGTACTGGTACAGAGTCAATGTGGAGGCTATATACAGGGGGTACTGTTACAGAGTCAATGTGGAGGCTATATACAGGGAGTACTGTTACAGAGTCAATGTGGAGGCTATATACAGGGGGTACTGGTACAGAGTCAATGTGGAGGCTATATACAGGGGGTACTGTTACAGAGTCAATGTGGAGGCTTTATACAGGGAGTACTGGTACAGAGTCAATGTGGAGGCTATATACAGGGGGTACTGGTACAGAGTCAATGTGGAGGCTATATACAGGGAGTACTGTTACAGAGTCAATGTGGAGGCTTTATACAGGGAGTACTTTTCCATAGTCAATGTGGAGGCTATATACAGGGAGTACTGGTACAGAGTCAATGTGGAGGCTATATACAGGGGGTACTGGTACAGAGTCAATGTGGAGGCTATATACAGGGAGTACTGGTACAGAGTCAATGTGGAGGCTATATACAGGGAGTACTGGTACAGAGTCAATGTGGAGGCTATATACAGGGAGTACTGGTACAGAGTCAATGTGGAGGCTTTATACAGGGGGTACTGGTACAGAGTCAATGTGGAGGCTATATACAGGGAGTACTGGTACAGAGTCAATGTGGAGGCTTTATACAGGGGGTACTGGTACAGAGTCAATGTGGAGGCTATATACAGGGAGTACTGTTACAGAGTCAATGTGGAGGCTATATACAGGGAGTACTGTTACAGAGTCAATGTGGAGGCTATATACAGGGAGTACTGGTACAGAGTCAATGTGGAGGCTATATACAGGGAGTACTGGTACAGAGTCAATGTGGAGGCTATATACAGGGAGTACTGTTACAGAGTCAATGTGGAGGCTATATACAGGGAGTACTGTTACAGAGTCAATGTGGAGGCTTTATACAGGGAGTACTGTTACAGAGTCAATGTGGAGGCTATATACAGGGAGTACTGGTACAGAGTCAATGTGGAGGCTATATACAGAGGGTACTGGTACAGAGTCAATGTGGAGGCTATATACAGGGAGTACTGGTACAGAGTCAATGTGGAGGCTATATACAGGGAGTACTGTTACAGAGTCAATGTGGAGGCTATATACAGGGGGTACTGTTACAGAGTCAATGTGGAGGCTATATACAGAGGGTACTGGTACAGAGTCAATGTGGAGGCTATATACAGGGGGTACTGTTACAGAGTCAATGTGGAGGCTATATACAGGGGGTACTGTTACAGAGTCAATGTGGAGGCTATATACAGGGGGTACTGTTACAGAGTCAATGTGGAGGCTATATACAGGGGGTACTGTTACAGAGTCAATGTGGAGGCTATATACAGGGAGTACTGTTACAGAGTCAATGTGGAGGCTATATACAGGGGGTACTGTTACAGAGTCAATGTGGAGGCTATATACAGGGAGTACTGTTACAGAGTCAATGTGGAGGCTATATACAGGGAGTACTGGTACAGAGTCAATGTGGAGGCTATATACAGGGAGTACTGTTACAGAGTCAATGTGGAGGCTATATACAGGGAGTACTGTTACAGAGTCAATGTGGAGGCTATATACAGGGAGTACTGTTACAGAGTCAATGTGGAGGCTATATACAGGGAGTACTGTTACAGAGTCAATGTGGAGGCTATATACAGGGGGTACTGTTACAGAGTCAATGTGGAGGCTATATACAGGGAGTACTGGTACAGAGTCAATGTGGAGGCTATATACAGGGGGGTACTGGTACAGAGTCAATGTGGAGGCTATATACAGGGAGTACTGGTACAGAGTCAATGTGGAGGCTATATACAGGGAGTACTGGTACAGAGTCAATGTGGAGGCTATATACAGGGAGTACCGGTACAGAGTCAATGTGGAGGCTATATACAGGGGGTACTGTTACAGAGTCAATGTGGAGGCTATATACAGAGGGTACTGGTACAGAGTCAATGTGGAGGCTATATACAGGGAGTACTGGTACAGAGTCAATGTGGAGGCTATATACAGGGAGTACTGGTACAGAGTCAATGTGGAGGCTATATACAGAGGGTACTGGTACAGAGTCAATGTGGAGGCTATATACAGGGGGTACTGGTACAGAGTCAATGTGGAGGCTATATACAGGGAGTACTGGTACAGAGTCAATGTGGAGGCTATATACAGGGGGTACTGGTACAGAGTCAATGTGGAGGCTATCTACAGAGGGTACTGGTACAGAGTCAATGTGGAGGCTATATACAGGGAGTACTGGTACAGAGTCAATGTGGAGGCTATATACAGGGAGTACTGGTACAGAGTCAATGTGGAGGCTATATACAGGGGGTACCGGTACAGAGTCAATGTGGAGGCTATATACAGGGGGTACTGTTACAGAGTCAATGTGGAGGCTATATACAGGGAGTACTGTTACAGAGTCAATGTGGAGGCTATATACAGGGAGTACTGTTACAGAGTCAATGTGGAGGCTATATACAGGGTGTACCGGTACAGAGTCAATGTGGAGGCTATATACAGGGGGTACTGGTACAGAGTCAATGTGGAGGCTATATACAGGGAGTACTGGTACAGAGTCAATGTGGAGGCTATATACAGGGAGTACTGTTACAGAGTCAATGTGGAGGCTATATACAGGGAGTACTGGTACAGAGTCAATGTGGAGGCTATATACAGGGAGTACCGGTACAGAGTCAATGTGGAGGCTATATACAGGGAGTACTGTTACAGAGTCAATGTGGAGGCTATATACAGGGAGTACTGGTACAGAGTCAATGTGGAGGCTATATACAGGGAGTACCGGTACAGAGTCAATGTGGAGGCTATATACAGGGAGTACTGTTACAGAGTCAATGTGGAGGCTATATACAGGGAGTACTGTTACAGAGTCAATGTGGAGGCTATATACAGGGAGTACAGGTACAGAGTCAATGTGGAGGCTATATACAGGGGGTACCGGTACAGAGTCAATGTGGAGGCTATATACAGGGAGTACTGGTACAGAGTCAATGTGGAGGCTTTATACAGGGAGTACTGGTACAGAGTCAATGTGGAGGCTATATACAGGGAGTACTGGTACAGAGTCAATGTGGAGGCTATATACAGGGAGTACTGGTACAGAGTCAATGTGGAGGCTATATACAGGGAGTACCGGTATAGAGTCAATGTGGAGACTATATACAGGGAGTACCGGTATAGAGTCAATGTGGAGGCTATATACAGGGAGTACCGGTACAGAGTCAATGTGGAGGCTATATACAGGGAGTACCGGTACAGAGTCAATGTGGAGGCTATATACAGGGAGTACCGGTACAGAGTCAATGTGGAGGCTATATACAGGGAGTACCGGTACAGAGTCAATGTGGAGGCTTTATACAGGGAGTACTGTTACAGAGTCAATGTGGAGGCTATATACAGGGGGTACCGGTACAGAGTCAATGTGGAGGCTTTATACAGGGAGTACTGTTACAGAGTCAATGTGGAGACTATATACAGGGAGTACCGGTACAGAGTCAATGTGGAGGCTATATACAGGGAGTACTGTTACAGAGTCAATGTGGAGGCTATATACAGGGAGTACTGGTACAGAGTCAATGTGGAGGCTATATACAGGGAGTACCGGTACAGAGTCAATGTGGAGGCTATATACAGGGAGTACTGTTACAGAGTCAATGTGGAGGCTATATACAGGGAGTACTGGTACAGAGTCAATGTGGAGGCTATATACAGGGAGTACCGGTACAGAGTCAATGTGGAGGCTATATACAGGGAGTACTGTTACAGAGTCAATGTGGAGGCTATATACAGGGAGTACTGTTACAGAGTCAATGTGGAGGCTATATACAGGGAGTACAGGTACAGAGTCAATGTGGAGGCTATATACAGGGGGTACCGGTACAGAGTCAATGTGGAGGCTATATACAGGGAGTACTGGTACAGAGTCAATGTGGAGGCTTTATACAGGGAGTACTGGTACAGAGTCAATGTGGAGGCTATATACAGGGAGTACTGGTACAGAGTCAATGTGGAGGCTATATACAGGGAGTACTGGTACAGAGTCAATGTGGAGGCTATATACAGGGAGTACCGGTATAGAGTCAATGTGGAGACTATATACAGGGAGTACCGGTATAGAGTCAATGTGGAGGCTATATACAGGGAGTACCGGTACAGAGTCAATGTGGAGGCTATATACAGGGAGTACCGGTACAGAGTCAATGTGGAGGCTATATACAGGGAGTACCGGTACAGAGTCAATGTGGAGGCTATATACAGGGAGTACCGGTACAGAGTCAATGTGGAGGCTTTATACAGGGAGTACTGTTACAGAGTCAATGTGGAGGCTATATACAGGGGGTACCGGTACAGAGTCAATGTGGAGGCTTTATACAGGGAGTACTGTTACAGAGTCAATGTGGAGACTATATACAGGGAGTACCGGTACAGAGTCAATGTGGAGGCTATATACAGGGGGTACTGGTACAGAGTCAATGTGGAGGCTATATACAGGGAGTACCGGTACAGAGTCAATGTGGAGGCTATATACAGGGAGTACTGTTACAGAGTCAATGTGGAGGCTATATACAGGGAGTACTGTTACAGAGTCAATGTGGAGACTATATACAGGGAGTACCGGTACAGAGTCAATGTGGAGGCTATATACAGGGAGTACTGTTACAGAGTCAATGTGGAGACTATATACAGGGGGTACTGGTACAGAGTCAATGTGGAGGCTATATACAGGGGGTACTGTTACAGAGTCAATGTGGAGGCTATATACAGGGGGTACCGGTACAGAGTCAATGTGGAGGCTATATACAGGGGGTACTGGTACAGAGTCAGTGTGGAGGCTATATACAGGGGGTACCGGTACAGAGTCAATGTGGAGACTATATACAGGGTGTTACGGTACAGAGTCAATGTGGAGACTATATACAGGGTGTTACGGTACAGAGTCAATGTGGAGACTATATACAGGGGGTACCGGTACAGAGTCAATGTGGAGGCTATATACAGGGGGTACCGGTACAGAGTCAATGTGGAGACTATATACAGGGTGTTACGGTACAGAGTCAATGTGGAGACTATATACAGGGGGTACCGGTACAGAGTCAATGTGGAGGCTATATACAGGGTGTTACGGTACAGAGTCAATGTGGAGGCTATATACAGGGTGTTACGGTACAGAGTCAATGTGGAGGCTATATACAGGGGGTACCGGTACAGAGTCAATGTGGAGGCTATATACAGGGTGTTACGGTACAGAGTCAATGTGGAGGCTATATACAGGGGTTACCGGTACATAGTCAATGGGGAGACTATATACAGGGGGTACTGGTACAGAGTCAATGTGGAGGCTATATACAGGGGGTACCGGTACAGAGTCAATGTGGAGGCTATATACAGGGGGTACCGGTACAGAGTCAATGTGGAGGCTATATACAGGGGGTACCGGTACAGAGTCAATGTGCGGGGGTATATACTGGGGGTACCGGTTAGTCGAGGTAATATGTACATGGAGGTCGAGTTAAAATGACTTGAGCTCATAGAGACTTACCCAGAAAGACTCACAGCTATAATCACTGCTAAAGGTGCTTCTACAAAGTATTGACTCAGTGGTACTTATATAAATGAGATATTTCTGTATTTCATTTTCAATCAATTTTGAGAATAAAAAAATCGATATAATCCATTGTGAATTCCGGCTGTAACACAACAACATGTGGAATAAATCAAAGGGTGTGAACACTCTCTGAAGACTCTGCATGTTGCCTTGAGCTGTGCAAAGTTGGTAGTATGTTATTCCGAATTATTCCCAGCTGTAATGGCTGCCAATGCTTAAACCATGTATTAACTCTGGGTGTGAAGACATGCAATCAAGAAAATTTATTTTAATTTTTTTTTAACTTGAAAAATGTTCTATAACTTTCTTTAACTTTGAAAATATGGAGAAGGTTGTGTAGATCTGTAGGGGGGGGGGAATCTAATGTAATCCATTTTTAGATGTCATTTTTAAAGGGAGCAAAATGTGAACATAAGAGAACCTAAAAGAGTTCTTCAGCTGTCCCCGTTGGATAACAGAGGGTTCTACATGGAACTCAAAAGAGTTCTACCTGGAACCAAAAAAACGGTTTTCCTAGGAGACAGTCGAAGAACCCTTTTGGAACCCTTTTTTCTAAGAGTGTTGATAGCTAATCTCTGATACCAGACTTAGAGGCTAAACACAAGCAACAGAGTGGAATCTCAACACACAAAAAAACAGAGACATTTCCTGATGATTATGGTTCTTTGAGTTGCGCAGCGGTCTAAGGCACTGCATTGCAGTGCTAGAGGGGTCACTACAGACCTGAGTTCAATCCTGGGCTGTATCACAACTGGCCATGATCAGGAGTCCCATAGGGCGGCGCACAATTGGTCTGGCGTCGTCCAGGTTTGGCCGAGGTAGGTTGTCATTGTAAATATGAATTTGTTCTTAACTGACTTGCCTCGTTAAATAAAGGTTAAATAAATACACATATTTTCAGAGTTTAATTTGTATTATGACGATGACACTGTTCTATGAGGGGGGGAAGTTATGACCGGTTGGAGATTTTGTCATCTCTCTCTTTAGGGGAAGTTAATAGAGTACACAGGAAGTCTTGAAGAAGTTGTAAGGATACGTTTTAAGCCAATGAGGGTCAGTTGTAAGGATAAGTTGAACTTTAGACAAGCCAGTTGTAGGGATACGTTGAACTGTAGACAAGCCAGTTGTAGGGATACGTTGAACTGTAGACAAGCCAGTTGTAGGGATACGTTGAACTTTAGACAAGCCAGTTGTAGGGATACGTTGAACTGTAGACAAGCCAGTTGTAAACAACCTGACCCAGCAGAGATAGAAATGTTGACTCCCTGATGGACAACCTGACCCAGCAGAGATAGAAATGTTGACTCCCTGACTGAAAACCTGACCCAGCAGAGATTGAAATGTTGACTCCCTGACTGAAAACCTGACCCAGCAGAGATTGAAATGTTGACACCCTGACTGAAAACCTGACCCAGCAGAGATTGAAATGTTGACTCCCTGACTGAAAACCTGACCCAGCAGAGATTGAAATGTTGACACCCTGACTGAAAACCTGACCCAGCAGAGATTGAAATGTTGACTCCCTGACTGAAAACCTGACCCAGCAGAGATTGAAATGTTGACACCCTGACTGAAAACCTGACCCAGCAGAGGTTGCTGCATTGAAATCCAAACAAGAATATGTTGAGCAGGGTGGAAGAGCAGGGTGGAAGAGCAGGGTGGAAGAGCAGGGAAAATGCTTAGCAAATTAAGAAAGAGGAAGAGAAACGTCCACACTATTAAACGCCAGATGGTAACATAATGGTGGATCCTTCTGAAATGTATCACAAACTGTATAAACCAGAGAGAAAAAAAGTTTAAAGGAGGATATAGACAATTGACATAATTCATTGTTGGAGGCTATCAATAATCTACAAATTGGGAAATGTCCTGGTAATGATGAATTCCCAGTGGAATGTTAGACCAGTGTTATAGTCCCGTACCCCTTCAAACATTCAACCTCCAGCTGCATACCCCCTCTAGTACCAGGGTCAGCGTACCCCCCCCCCTCTGGTACCAGGGTCAGCGTACCCCCCCCCCCCCCTCTAGTACCAGGGTCAGCGTACCCCCCCCCCCCCCCCTCTAGTACCAGGGTCAGCGTACCCCCCCCCCCCCCCCCTCTAGCACCAGGGTCAGGGTACCCCCCCCCCCCTCTAGTACCAGGGTCAGCGTACCCCCCCCCCCCCCCCCTCTAGTACCAGGGTCAGCGTACCCCGACTAGCACCAGGGTCAGCATACCCCCCCCCAGCGCTAGGGTCAGCACACTCTCAAATGTTGTTTTTTGCCGTCATTGTAAGCCTGCCACACACACACTATACAATACATTTATTAAACATTAGAATGAGTGAGTTGTCGTCACAACCCGGCTCGTGGGGAGTGACAAATAATAATAATCAATAATTTAGCTTTTTATTTATCCATCTTACATATAAATCCTTATTTGTTCATCGAAAATTGTGAATAACTCACCACAGGTTATTAATGAAAAGGGTGTGCTTGAAAGGATGCACATACAGTGGGGCAAAAAAGTATTTAGTCAGCCACCAATTGTGCAAGTTCTCCCACTTAAAAAGATGAGGCCTGTAATTTTCATCATTGGTACACTTCAACTATGACACATAAAATGAGAAAAAAAATCCAGAAAATAACATTGTAGGATTTAATGAATTTATTTGCAAATGATGGTGGAAAATAAGTATTTGGTCAATAACAAAAGTTTCTCTCAATACTTTGTTATATACCCTTTGTTGGCAATGACAGAGGTCAAACGTTTTCTGTAAGTCTTCACAAGGTTCACACACTGTTGCTGGTATTTTGGCCCATTCCTCCATGCAGATCTCCTCTAGAGCAGTGATGTTTTGGGGCTGTTGCTGGGAAACACGGACTTTCAACTCCCTCCAAAGATTTTCTATGGGGTTGAGATCTGGAGACTGGCTAGGCCACTCCAGGACCTTGAAATGCTTCTTACGAAGCCACTCCTTCGTTGCCACGGCAGGGTGTTTGAGATCATTGTCATGCTGAAAGACCCAGCCACGTTTCATCTTCAATGCCCTTGCTGATGGAAGGAGGTTTTCACTCAAAATCTCACGATACATGGCCCCATTCATTCTTTCCTTTACACGGATCAGTCGTCCTGGTCCCTTTGCAGAAAAACAGCCCCAAAGCATGATGCTTCCACCCCAATGCTTCACAGTAGGTATGGTGTTCTTTGGATGCAACTCAGCATTCGTCACAACAAGTTGAGTTTTTACCAAAAAGTTATATTTTGGTTTCATCTGACCATATGACATTCTCCCAATCTTTTTCTGGATCATCCAAATGCTCTCTAGCAAACATCAGACGGGCCTGGACTGGCTTAAGCAGGGGGACAAGCAGGGGGACACGTCTGGCACTGCAGGATTTGAGTCCCTGGCGGCGTAGTGTGTTACTGATGGTAGGCTTTGTTACTTTGGTCCCAGCTCTCTGCAGGTCATTCACTAGGTCCCCCCATGTGGTTCTGGGATTTTTGCTAACCTATTTTTGCTCACCGTTCTTGTGATCATTTTGACCCCACGGGGTGAGATCTTGCGTGGAGCCCCAGATCGAGGGAGATTATCAGGTGTCTTGTATGTCTTCCATTTCCTAATAATTGCTCCCACATTTGATTTCTTCAAACCAAGCTGCTTACCTATTGCAGATTCAGTCTTCCCAGCCTGGTGCAGGTCTACAATTTTGTTTCTGATGTCCTTTGACAGCTCTTTCGTCTTGGCCATAGTGGAGTTTGGGGTGTGACTGTTTGAGGTTGTGGACAGGTGTCTTTTATACTGATAACAAGTTCAAACAGGTGACATTAATACAGGTAACGAGTGGAGGACAGAGGAGCCTCTTAAAGAAGGAGTTACAGGTCTGTGAGAGCCAGAAATCTTGCTTGTTTATAGATGACCAAATACTTATTTTCCACCATAATTTGCAAATAAATTCATAAAAATTCATAAAAAATCATACAATGTGATTTTCTGGATTTTTTCTCATTTTGTCCGTCATAGTTGAAGGGTACCTATGATGAAAATTACAGGCCTCTCTCATCTTTTTAAGTGGGAGAACTTGCACAGTTGGTGGCTGACTAAATACTTTTTTGCCCCACTGTAACTCTGCAATGTTGGGTTGTATTGGAGAGTCTGTCTTAAAACTTCATTGGGATAGGGGGCAGCATTTTCACTTTTGGATGAAAAGCGTGCCCAGAGTAACCTGCCTGCTACTCAGTCCCAGATGCTAATATATGCATATTATTAGTAAAAATTATTCGAAAAAATCCAATCGGGAAGTGGGAAATCTGACGTTGGTCGATTTTCAACTCAGCCCCTATTGAAGATAGTGGGATATTGATAATCTTGCACTTCCTAAGGCTTCCACTAGATGTCAACAGTCTTTAGAATGTTGTTTCAGGCTTCTACTGTGAAGGGGGGCGGAATGAGAGGGGATTGAGCCAGGTGTCTGGCAGAGTGCCATGCGCTCGTGACACTCGTTCACGTGAGAGTTCGCTCACGTTCCATTGCATTTCTGAAGACAAAGGAATTCTCCGGTTGGAACATTATTGAAGATTTATGTTAAAAACATCCTAAAGATTAATTCTATACTTCATTTGGTATGTTTCTACGACCAGTTATATAACTTTTTGGACTTTTGTTTACCAAACGCCCTAACAAAAGGAGGTATATGGACATAAATTATTAACTTTATCGAACAAATCAAACATTTATTGTGGAACTGGGATTCCTGGGAGTGCATTCTGATAAAGATCAAAGGTAAGTGAATATTTACAATGCTATTTCTGACTTGTGTTGACTCCACAACATGGCGGATATCTCTTTGGCTGGTTTGGGCTCTGAGCGCCGTACTCAGATTATTGCATGTTTTTTTTTAAATCTGACTCAGCGGTTGCATTAAGGAGAATTTTATCTAAAGTTCCATGTATAATAGTTGTATCCATTATCAATGTTTATTATGAGTATTTCTGTAAATTGATGGGTCTCTCTGCAAAATCACTGCATGTTTTGGAACTACTGAACATAACATTGTAAAATAAGATTTTTGGATATAAATATGCACTTTATCGAACAAAACATACATGTATTGTGTAACTTGAAGTCCTATGAGTGTCATCTGATGAAGATCATCAAAGGTTAGTGATTTATTTTATCTATATTTCTGCTTTTTGTGACTCCTCTCTTTGGCTGGAAAAATGGCTCTGTTTTTTTGTGACTTGGTTGTGACCTCACAAGCGTTTGTGGTGCTTTCGCTGTAAAGCCTTTCTGAAATCAGACAGTGGCTGGATTAACGAGAATTTTAGCGGAACCCCGTTCCCAGACAGGTTAATTCATTTTCCACACACAGTCTGTGACTGTATTTAGTTTTTATGCTAGTGAGGGCCCGAGAATCCACTCTCGCATACAGTAGGTACATGGTTGCAAAGGGCATCAGTGTCTTAACAGTGCGATTTCCCAAGGCAGGATACTCTGAGCGCAGCCCAATCCAGAAATCTTCTGATTAAATACAATTTTCACAGAACCACTTGTTGCAATTTTGATGAGGTTCTCTTGTTCAGATATTGGCAAGTGTACTGGAGGCAGGGCGGGAAAGGGATAACGAATAAAGTTTGTGTCATCTGTTTCAGGTAAGTACCTGCGTAATTGTGCACCCAACTCAGGTGCTTCACTATATCACATTTGACATGCTCCAACTTCTTAATCATAGCCTCAATTTTGTCCCGCACATTGAATATAGTTACGGAGAGTCCCTGTAATCCTAGATTCAGATCATTCAGGTGATTGCCCAGATAGGCCAGTCTTGTGAGAAACTCGTCATTTATTCTTAGACATGTATTGATTGGCGGGGAGTTAAGAGAAATGTTATTGTTTTCCCTAACAACAGTGGTGAAACTAATACACATTTTAGTACTATTTTATTTCTTCATTCTGCGACTCTTGCTGTATTTTTTAAAATTGTATTTGTATCAAGCGGTCAGACAAGAGAAAACATCACCCAGGTAGGCCAGTCCTGTGAGAAACTCGTCATCATCAAGTACTCAGACAAGAGAAAACATCACCCAGGTAGGCCAGTCCTGTGAGAAACTCGTCATCATCAAGTACTCAGACAAGAGAAAACATCACCCAGGTAGGCCAGTCCTGTGAGAAACTCGTCATCATCAAGTACTCAGACAAGAGAAAACATCACCCAGGTAGGCCAGTCCTGTGAGAAACTCGTCATCATCAAGTACTCAGACAAGTGAACATGATGGTCAGTAAAGAGAACTTTAAGCTCGTCTCTCAATTACAAAATACGTGTCAATACTTTGCCCCTTGATAACCAGCGCACTTCTGTATGCTGTAAAAGTCTTACATGGTCGCTGCCCATATCAGTGCATAATGCAGAAAATACACGAGAGTTCAGGGGCCTTGCTTTAACAAAGTTAACCATTTTCATTGTAGTATCCAAAACGTATTTCAAGCTGTCAGGCATTCCCTTGGCAGCAAGAGCCTCTCGATGGATGTTGCAGTCTACCCAACTGGCATCAGGAGCAACTGCTTGCACACACGTTACCACTCCACTATGTCTCCCTGTCATGGCTTTTGCCCCATCAGTACAGATACCAACATGAACAGCAGCTACGTTTGGCTGTGAGTGGAATTCCCGCGAGAGAGTAATGGTTAATGTGATTGGATGTTCATTATTTGACTAGGCTTCCTGTATTTGGCATTGTGTTGTTATTTCACTGAACACTAGATCGTTTCATTGTATTTTTGGCAGTGAAACGAGGCTACTCAGGCGAGGGAAAAAAACTCACCCAGATATATATCCCCGCTGGAAAATATAAATGGACTGTTTGTAAATGTGAAGAAATATTTTTGTAAACAAAAAATGCAAAATAAAAATATATAGATATATGTTTTTAAATGTGAATCAGATTTTTATCTGGCATACCCCCAACGGCATCGTGCGTTCCCCAATTTGGGAACCTGTTATTGACAGTTTCGTCCTATATGACTAAATCCCATGTTACTTATGCTCACAGCAGCTGTAGAGAAAAATGTACTTCCCCAGTCACTATGTTTGGCTACAATCGACTCTACTTCAAAAGAAAGACAAGGATCCTTCCTCCCAGTATCGCTGTTGAATGTAGATTACTTTTTAATTTAAATTTTTTAATTTAACCTTTATTTAACCAGGTAGGCTAGTTGAGAACAAGTTCTCATTTGCAACTGCGACCTGGCCAAGATAAAGCATAGCAGTGTGAGCATACAACAAAGAGTTACACATGGAGTAAACAATTAACAAGTCAATAACACAGTAGAAAACAAAGGGGGGGTCTATATACAATGTGTGCAAAAGGCATGAGGAGGTAGGCAAATAATTACAATTTTGCAGATTAACACTGGAGTGATAAATGATCAGATGGTCATGTACAGGTAGAGATATTGGTGTGCAGAAGAGCAGAAAAGTAAATAAATAAAAACAGTATGGGGATGAGGTAGGTGAAAAGGGTGGGCTATTTACCAATAGACTATGTACAGCTGCAGCGATCGGTTAGCTGCTCAGATAGCTGATGTTTGAAGTTGGTGAGGGAGATAAAAGTCTCCAGCTTCAGCGATTTTTGCAATTCATACAAAATCATTGCTAAGGTATTTGGCTTTTCACATAGGAACAGTAATACAAAAGTTGATCCACTCAAATCAAACAGGGTTTATATGGAACAGGATGTCTTCAGACAATCTAAGCCACTTTTTTAAAGATATAATCCATCATACTAGGAACTGGAACGTTCCAAAAGTGGCAGTATCATTAGATATTGAAAAACATTTCCATAGGGTGGAATAGGCATATTTGATGGCTGTCTTCAAAAGGTTTGGTTTTGGTCTTGTATTTATTTCCTGGATTGAGCTATTGTATAAATCCCCCCCAAAAGTGGCTATAAAACCAAATGAACAAATCTCTGATCTATTTCAGTTAACAAGAGGGACTAGACATGGATGCCCTCTGTCCAGTTATTTATTTACTTTAGAACCCCTAGCATCAATAATCAGAACTCGTGGCTCAATCTGGGGAATAGAAATTGGTGGAGAACAACATGTGGTATTGTAGAACCCTTAGCATCAATAATCATTTATCTGAACCAAAACGTTCTCTGTCATTTGTAACTGTTAGACACATATGGTGCTATATCAGGATTCACAGTAAATTAGGAGAATTAGGAATTTTCAAGCTTGGAAAGCAGATTTCAGTGGAAATGGACAAAGACATACGTATGAAATACCTGGCTATATTGATACCATGCAATTTGGAGAGGGCCTATAAAATCAACTCCTTTAATAGATAGGAATTAACCCGATGTTCAGAGACGAGAACTCTCCCTATTTCAATGTTAGGTAGGGTCAACATGATCAAAATGAATATATTACCAAGGTTGGTGCATTTACTGTATAACAAGACCGTTTCAATTCCATTCCAAAGAGTCAAATTGACTGTTTCACACTTCCCCTATAAAGCGGACTATTTCACACTTCCCCTATAAAGCTGACTGTTTCACACTTCCCCTATAAAGCTGACTGTTTCACACTTCCCCTATAAAGCTGACTGTTTCACACTTCCCCTATAAAGCTGACTGTTTCACACTTCCCCTATAAAGCTGACTGTTTCACACTTCCCCTATAAAGCTGACTGTTTCACACTTCCCCTATAAAGCTGACTGTTTTACACTTCCCCTATAAAGCTGACTGTTTTACACTTCCCCTATAAAGCTGACTGTTTCACTTCCCCTATAAAGCTGACTGTTTCACACTTCCCCTATAAAGCTGACTGTTTCACACTTCCCCTATAAAGCTGACTGTTTCACACTTCCCCTATAAAGCTGACTGTTTCACACTTCCCCTATAAAGCTGACTGTTTCACACTTCCCCTATAAAGCTGACTGTTTCACACTTCCCGTATAAAGCTGACTGTTTCACACTTCCCCTATAAAGCTGACTGTTTAACACTTCCCCTATAAAGCTGACTGTTTCACACTTCCCCTATAAAGCTGACTGTTTCACACTTCCCCTATAAAGCTGACTGTTTTACACTTCCCCTATAAAGCTGACTGTTTTACACTTCCCCTATAAAGCTGACTGTTTCACTTCCCCTATAAAGCTGACTGTTTCACACTTCCCTTATAAAGCTGACTGTTTCACACTTCCCCTATAAAGCTGACTGTTTCACACTTCCCCTATAAAGCTGACTGTTTCACACTTCCCCTATAAAGCTGACTGTTTCACACTTCCCCTATAAAGCTGACTGTTTCACACTTCCCCTATAAAGCTGACTGTTTCACACTTCCCCTATAAAGCTGACTGTTTCACACTTCCCCTATAAAGCTGACTGTTTCACACTTCCCCTATAAAGCTGGAGGTCTTGGACTACCTAATGTGGCACCCCTACTTAGAACAACGCCACATTACCTCAAGTGTTTAATTAATGACATCACCTTTAAGTCCTGGTTCCAACGTGGCACCCCTACTTAGAACAACCCCGCATTACCTCCAGTGTTTAATGACATCACCTTTAAGTCCTGGTTCATAACATGGCATCATGAATGTTCAGCACACACATTGTGATGGCTCACGACTGTTATCGAATACCCATTTCTTTACATTCTCAGAGATCTTATTAAATCACTTCAACAGAATCTGGATGAACCTAAAGCATCTAGCCCTGAAAACATACTGAAAGTAGCTGCAACACCAAATTAAATTGATTGCTAAATTATATCAAGGGTTAATTTGAAACTCAACTCGATAGTTCAGAACCAATAAGGTAAAAGGGGAAACAAATATAAAGGAAGCAATTGAGGAGAACCACAGATATGTAGAAATGTTCATACCTGCTCCTACAACTTTAAACAGAAACTACTGCAATTCAAAATAATCCATACGATTTACTACAGTCCTGCCAGAATGTATGGAATGCTGACAGAAATGTGTCATCTCTGTTGGAGATACAAAAAAAAACTAAAGAACCCTATTACATATGCTGTGGTCATGTGACAAGCTGACACCATGTTGGGATAATGTATGTGCTGTCGTTTCATTGTGTCTAGGAATTTATATCCATCCATCTCCACGATTATGTCTGAGACTTCTTGGGTATGATGCTACAAGCTTGGCACGTCTGTATTTGGGGAGTTTCTCCCATTCTTCTCTGCAGATCCTCTCAAGCTCTGTCAGGATGAATGGGGAGTGTCGCTGCACAGCTACTTTCAGGTCTCTTCAGAGATATTTGATCAATTTCAAGTCTGGGCCACTCAAGGACATTCAGAGACTTGTCCTGAAGACACTCCTGCATTGTCTTGGCTGTGTGCTTAGGGTCATTGTACTGTTGGAAGGTGAACCTTCGCCCCAGTCTGAGGTTCTGAGCGCTCTGGAATAGGTTTTCATCAAGGATCTCTGTACTTTGCTCCGTTCATCTTTCCCTCAATCCTGACTAGTCTCCTAGTCCTTGCCGCTGAGAAACATCCCCCACGGTGTGATGCTGCCACCACCATGCTTCACCGTAGGGATGGTGCCAGGTTTCCTCCAGACATGACATGACGTTTAGGTGCCTTTGGCCTGATTGGTGGAGTGCTGAAGAGATGGTTGTCCTTCTGGCAGGTTCTCCTATCTCCACAGTGGAACTCTGGAGCTCTGTCAGAGTGACCTCCCTGACCAATGCCCTTCTCTCCCGTTTGCTCAGTTTTGCCGGGCGGCCAGCTCTAAGAAGTCTTAGTGGTTCTAAACTTCTTCCATTTAAGAATGATGGAGGCCACTGTGTTCTTGGTGACCTTCAATGCTGCAGATATTTTTTGGTAACCTTCCTCAGATTCGTGCCTCAACACAATCCTGTCTCGGAGCTCTACGAACAATTCCTTTGACCTCATGGCTTGGTTTTTGCTCTAACATGCACTGCCAACTGTGGACCTTATATAGACAGGTTCTTTCTGTTTCTGTCTGTTTTCATACTGCTCTTCTGAGCCAAAAGGTTATTTCTGTCTGTTTTCATACTGCTCTTCTGGGTCTAAAGGTTATTTCTGTCTGTTTTCATACTGCTCTTCTGGGTCTAAAGGTTATTTCTGTCTGTTTTCATACTGCTCTTCTGGGTCTAAAGGTTATTTCTGTCTGTTTTCATACTGCTCTTCTGAGCCAAAAGGTTATTTCTGTCTGTTTTCATACTGCTCTTCTGAGCCAAAAGGTTATTTCTGTCTGTTTTCATACTGCTCTTCTGAGCCAAAAGGTTATTTCTGTCTGTTTTCATACTGCTCTTCTGGGTCTAAAGGTTATTTCTGTCTGTTTTCATACTGCTCTTCTGAGCCAAAAGGTTATTTCTGTCTGTTTTCATACTGCTCTTCTGGGTCTAAAGGTTATTTCTGTCTGTTTTCATACTGCTCTTCTGGGTCTAAAGGTTATTTCTGTCTGTTTTCATACTGCTCTTCTGGGTCTAAAGGTTATTTCTGTCTGTTTTCATACTGCTCTTCTGGGTCTAAAGGTTATTTCTGTTCTTCTCTTTCCTTTCTCCACCATTACCTAGAAGATGACCTCGCTTGGATGAGCCTCGGTATGTTATTTGTGTGTGTGTGTGTGTGTTTCTCTATTGTGTGTTCTCATGCTGACATTTGACATTCTCATTCTAACTAAAGAGTAACTAACACATAGATGATGCATGAGATGCACGTCGCTCTGACCCGTCTCTCAGGCACGTCGCTCTGACCCGTCGCTCAGGCACGTCGCTCTGACCCGTCTCTCAGGCACGTCGCTCTGACCCGTCTCTCAGGCACGTCCCTCTGACCCGTCTCTCAGGCACGTCGCTCTGACCCGTCTCTCAGGCACGTCGCTCTGGCCCGTCTCTCAGGCACGTCGCTCTGGCCCGTCTCTCAGGCCCGTCGCTCTGGCCCGTCGCTCTGGCCCGTCGCTCTGGCCCGTCTCTCAGGCCCGTCTCATCGCTCTGACCCGTCGCTCTGACCCGTCGCTCTGACCCGTCACATCGCTCTGACCCGTCGCTCTGACCCGTCACATCGCTCTGACCCGTCGCTCTGATCCGTCACATCGCTCTGACCCGTCGCTCTGACCCATCTCTCAGGCACGTCACTCTGACCCGTCTCTCAGGCACGTCGCTCTGACCCGTCTCTCAGGCACGTCGCTCTGACCCGTCTCTCAGGCACGTCGCTCTGACCCGTCTCTCAGGCACGTCGCTCTGACCCGTCTCTCAGGCACGTCGCTCTGACCCGTCTCTTAGGCACGTCGCTCTGACCCGTCTCTCAGGCACGTCGCTCTGGCACGTCGCTCTGACCCGTCGCTCTGACCCGTCGCTCTGGCACGTTGCTCTGGCACGTCGCTCAGGCACGTCGCTCAGGCCAAGCCACTATGTCATTAAGACATAGCCTGGTCCCAGATCTGTATGGCGTGACAATGAGGAGTTGACAAAACAGCACAAACAGATCTGGAACTAGGCTACGTTAAACAACATCGTGTTTTATGTGATGAAAGCTCTGTACTTAGAGATTATTTTTGCATAAGCTAATTATTATTTGTATTTTTTTATTTCACCTTTATTTAACCAGGTAGGCTAGTTGAGAACACCTTTATTTAACCAGGTAGGCCAGTTGAGAACACCTTTATTTAACCAGGTAGGCTAGTTGAGAACACCTTTATTTAACCAGGTAGGCTAGTTGAGAACACCTTTATTTAACCAGGTAGGCCAGTTGAGAACACCTTTATTTAACCAGGTAGGCTAGTTGAGAACACCTTTATTTAACCAGGTAGGCTAGTTGAGAACACCTTTATTTAACCAGGTAGGCTAGTTGAGAACACCTTTATTTAACCAGGTAGGCCAGTTGAGAACACCTTTATTTAACCAGGTAGGCTAGTTGAGAACACCTTTATTTAACCAGGTAGGCTAGTTGAGAACACCTTTATTTAACCAGTTAGGCTAGTTGAGAACACCTTTATTTAACCAGGTAGGCTAGTTGAGAACACCTTTATTTAACCAGGTAGGCTAGTTGAGAACATCTTTATTTAACCAGGTAGGCTAGTTGAGAACACCTTTATTTAACCAGGTAGGCTAGTTGAGAACACCTTTATTTAACCAGGTAGGCTAGTTGAGAACACCTTTATTTAACCAGGTAGGCTAGTTGAGAACACCTTTATTTAACCAGGTAGGCTAGTTGAGAACACCTTTATTTAACCAGGTAGGCTAGTAGAGAACACCTTTATTTAACCAGGTAGGCTAGTTGAGAACACCTTTATTTAACCAGGTAGGCTAGTTGAGAACACCTTTATTTAACCAGGTAGGCTAGTTGAGAACACCTTTATTTAACCAGGTAGGCTAGTTGAGAACACCTTTATTTAACCAGGTAGGCTAGTTGAGAACACCTTTATTTAACCAGGTAGGCTAGTTGAGAACACCTTTATTTAACCAGGTAGGCTAGTTGAGAACACCTTTATTTAACCAGGTAGGCTAGTTGAGAACACCTTTATTTAACCAGGTAGGCTAGTTGAGAACACCTTTATTTAACCAGGTAGGCTAGTTGAGAACACCTTTATTTAACCAGGTAGGCTAGTTGAGAACACCTTTATTTAACCAGGTAGGCTAGTTGAGAACACCTTTATTTAACCAGGTAGGCTAGTTGAGAACACCTTTATTTAACCAGGTAGGCTAGTTGAGAACACCTTTATTTAACCAGGTAGGCTAGTTGAGAACACCTTATTTAACCAGGTAGGCTAGTTGAGAACACCTTTATTTAACCAGGTAGGCTAGTTGAGAACACCTTTATTTAACCAGGTAGGCTAGTTGAGAACACCTTTATTTAACCAGGTAGGCTAGTTGAGAACACCTTTATTTAACCAGGTAGGCTAGTTGAGAACACCTTTATTTAACCAGGTAGGCTAGTTGAGAACACCTTTATTTAACCAGGTAGGCTAGTTGAGAACACCTTTATTTAACCAGGTAGGCTAGTTGAGAACACCTTTATTTAACCAGGTAGGCTAGTTGAGAACACCTTTATTTAACCAGGTAGGCTAGTTGAGAACACCTTTATTTAACCAGGTAGGCTAGTTGAGAACACCTTTATTTAACCAGGTAGGCTAGTTGAGAACACCTTTATTTAACCAGGTAGGCTAGTTGAGAACACCTTTATTTAACCAGGTAGGCTAGTTGAGAACACCTTTATTTAACCAGGTAGGCTAGTTGAGAACACCTTTATTTAACCAGGTAGGCTAGTTGAGAACACCTTTATTTAACCAGGTAGGCTAGTTGAGAACACCTTTATTTAACCAGGTAGGCTAGTTGAGAACACCTTTATTTAACCAGGTAGGCTAGTTGAGAACACCTTTATTTAACCAGGTAGGCTAGTTGAGAACACCTTTATTTAACCAGGTAGGCTAGTTGAGAACACCTCTATTTAACCAGGTAGGCTAGTTGAGAACACCTTTATTTAACCAGGTGGCTAGTTGAGAACACCTTTATTTAACCAGGTAGGCTAGTTGAGAACACCTCTATTTAACCAGGTAGGCTAGTTGAGAACACCTTTATTTAACCAGGTGGCTAGTTGAGAACACCTTTATTTAACCAGGTGGCTAGTTGAGAACACCTTTATTTAACCAGGTAGGCTAGTTGAGAACACCTTTATTTAACCAGGTGGCTAGTTGAGAACACCTTTATTTAACCAGGTAGGCTAGTTGAGAACACCTTTATTTAACCAGGTGGCTAGTTGAGAACACCTTTATTTAACCAGGTAGACTAGTTGAGAACACCTTTATTTAACCAGGTAGGCTAGTTGAGAACACCTTTATTTAACCAGGTAGGCTAGTTGAGAACACCTTTATTTAACCAGGTAGACTAGTTGAGAACACCTTTATTTAACCAGGTAGACTAGTTGAGAACACCTTTATTTAACCAGGTAGGCTAGTTGAGAACACCTTTATTTAACCAGGTAGGCTAGTTGAGAACACCTTTATTTAACCAGGTAGGCTAGTTGAGAACACCTTTATTTAACCAGGTAGGCTAGTCGAGAACACCTTTATTTAACCAGGTAGGCTAGTCGAGAACACCTTTATTTAACCAGGTAGGCTAGTTGAGAACACCTTTATTTAACCAGGTAGGCTAGTTGAGAACACCTTTATTTAACCAGGTAGGCTAGTTTAGAACACCTTTATTTAACCAGGTAGGCTAGTTGAGAACACCTCTATTTAACCAGGTAGGCTAGTTGAGAACACCTTTATTTAACCAGGTGGCTAGTTGAGAACACCTTTATTTAACCAGGTAGGCTAGTTGAGAACACCTCTATTTAACCAGGTAGGCTAGTTGAGAACACCTTTATTTAACCAGGTGGCTAGTTGAGAACACCTTTATTTCACCAGGTGGCTAGTTGAGAACACCTTTATTTAACCAGGTAGGCTAGTTGAGAACACCTTTATTTAACCAGGTGGCTAGTTGAGAACACCTTTATTTAACCAGGTAGGCTAGTTGAGAACACCTTTATTTAACCAGGTGGCTAGTTGAGAACACCTTTATTTAACCAGGTAGACTAGTTGAGAACACCTTTATTTAACCAGGTAGGCTAGTTGAGAACACCTTTATTTAACCAGGTAGGCTAGTTGAGAACACCTTTATTTAACCAGGTGGCTAGTTGAGAACACCTTTATTTAACCAGGTAGACTAGTTGAGAACACCTTTATTTAACCAGGTAGGCTAGTTGAGAACCCCTTTATTTAACCAGGTAGGCTAGTTGAGAACACCTTTATTTAACCAGGTAGGCTAGTTGAGAACACCTTTATTTAACCAGGTAGGCTAGTTGAGAACACCTTTATTTAACCAGGTAGGCTAGTTGAGAACACCTTTATTTAACCAGGTAGGCTAGTTGAGAACACCTTTATTTAACCAGGTAGGCTAGTTGAGAACACCTTTATTTAACCAGGTGGCTAGTTGAGAACACCTTTATTTAACCAGGTAGGCTAGTTGAGAACACCTTTATTTAACCAGGTAGGCTAGTTGAGAACACCTTTATTTAACCAGGTAGGCTAGTTGAGAACACCTTTATTTAACCAGGTAGGCTAGTTGAGAACACCTTTATTTAACCAGGTAGGCTAGTTGAGAACACCTTTATTTAACCAGGTAGGCTAGTTGAGAACACCTTTATTTAACCAGGTGGCTAGTTGAGAACACCTTTATTTAACCAGGTGGCTAGTTGAGAACACCTTTATTTAACCAGGTGGCTAGTTGAGAACACCTTTATTTAACCAGGTAGGCTAGTTGAGAACCACTTTATTTAACCAGGTGGCTAGTTGAGAACACCTTTATTTAACCAGGTAGGCTAGTTGAGAACACCTTTATTTAACCAGGTGGCTAGTTGAGAACACCTTTATTTAACCAGGTAGGCTAGTTGAGAACACCTTTATTTAACCAGGTGGCTAGTTGAGAACACCTTTATTTAACCAGGTAGGCTAGTTGAGAACACCTTTATTTAACCAGGTAGGCTAGTTGAGAACACCTTTATTTAACCAGGTAGGCTAGTTGAGAACACCTTTATTTAACCAGGTAGGCTAGTTGAGAACACCTTTATTTAACCAGGTAGGCTAGTTGAGAACACCTTTATTTAACCAGGTAGGCTAGTTGAGAACACCTTTATTTAACCAGGTAGGCTAGTTGAGAACACCTTTATTTAACCAGGTAGGCTAGTTGAGAACACCTTATTTAACCAGGTAGGCTAGTTGAGAACACCTTTATTTAACCAGGTAGGCTAGTTGAGAACACCTTTATTTAACCAGGTAGGCTAGTTGAGAACACCTTTATTTAACCAGGTAGGCTAGTTGAGAACACCTTTATTTAACCAGGTAGGCTAGTTGAGAACACCTTTATTTAACCAGGTAGGCTAGTTGAGAACACCTTTATTTAACCAGGTAGGCTAGTTGAGAACACCTTTATTTAACCAGGTAGGCTAGTTGAGAACACCTTTATTTAACCAGGTAGGCTAGTTGAGAACACCTTTATTTAACCAGGTAGGCTAGTTGAGAACACCTTTATTTAACCAGGTAGGCTAGTTGAGAACACCTTTATTTAACCAGGTAGGCTAGTTGAGAACACCTTTATTTAACCAGGTAGGCTAGTTGAGAACACCTTTATTTAACCAGGTAGGCTAGTTGAGAACACCTTTATTTAACCAGGTAGGCTAGTTGAGAACACCTTTATTTAACCAGGTAGGCTAGTTGAGAACACCTTTATTTAACCAGGTAGGCTAGTTGAGAACACCTTTATTTAACCAGATAGGCTAGTTGAGAACACCTTTATTTAACCAGATAGGCTAGTTGAGAACAAGTTCCCTTTATTTAACCAGGTAGGCTAGTTGAGAACACCTTTATTTAACCAGGTAGGCTAGTTGAGAACAAGTTCCCTTTATTTAACCAGGTAGGCTAGTTGAGAACACCTTTATTTAACCAGGTAGGCCAGTTGAGAACAAGTTCCCTTTATTTAACCAGGTAGGCTAGTTGAGAACAAGTTCCCTTTATTTAACCAGGTAGGCTAGTTGAGAACAAGTTCCCTTTATTTAACCAGGTAGGCCAGTTGAGAACAAGTTCCCTTTATTTAACCAGGTAGGCTAGTTGAGAACAAGTTCCCTTTATTTAACCAGGTAGGCTAGTTGAGAACAAGTTCCCTTTATTTAACCAGGTAGGCTAGTTGAGAACAAGTTCCCTTTATTTAACCAGGTAGGCTAGTTGAGAACAAGTTCCCTTTATTTAACCAGGTAGGCTAGTTGAGAACACCTTTATTTAACCAGGTAGGCTAGTTGAGAACACCTTTATTTAACCAGGTAGGCTAGTTGAGAACACCTTTATTTAACCAGGTAGGCTAGTTGAGAACACCTTTATTTAACCAGATAGGCTAGTTGAGAACAAGTTCCCTTTATTTAACCAGATAGGCTAGTTGAGAACACCTTTATTTAACCAGATAGGCTAGTTGAGAACAAGTTCCCTTTATTTAACCAGATAGGCTAGTTGAGAACACCTTTATTTAACCAGATAGGCTAGTTGAGAACAAGTTCCCTTTATTTAACCAGATAGGCTAGTTGAGAACACCTTTATTTAACCAGGTAGGCTAGTTGAGAACAAGTTCCCTTTATTTAACCAGGGAGGCTAGTTGAGAATAAGTTCCCTTTATTTAACCAGGTAGGCTAGTTGAGAACAAGTTCCCTTTATTTAACCAGGTAGGCTAGTTGAGAACAAGTTCCCTTTATTTAACCAGGTAGGCTAGTTGAGAGCAAGTTCTCATTATTTAACCAGGTAGGCTAGTTGAGAACACCTTTATTTAACCAGGTAGGCTAGTTGAGAACACCTTTATTTAACCAGGTGGCTAGTTGAGAACACCTTTATTTCACCAGGTAGGCTAGTTGAGAACACCTTTATTTAACCAGGTAGGCTAGTTGAGAACACCTTTATTTCACCAGGTAGGCTAGTTGAGAACACCTTTATTTAACCAGGTAGGCTAGTTGAGAACAAGTTCCCTTTATTTAACCAGGTAGGCTAGTTGAGAACAAGTTCCCTTTATTTAACCAGGTAGGCTAGTTGAGAACAAGTTCCCTTTATTTAACCAGGTAGGCTAGTTGAGAGCAAGTTCTCATTATTTAACCAGGTAGGCTAGTTGAGAACACCTTTATTTAACCAGGTAGGCTAGTTGAGAACACCTTTATTTAACCAGGTGGCTAGTTGAGAACACCTTTATTTCACCAGGTAGGCTAGTTGAGAACACCTTTATTTAACCAGGTAGGCTAGTTGAGAACACCTTTATTTCACCAGGTAGGCTAGTTGAGAACACCTTTATTTAACCAGGTAGGCTAGTTGAGAACAAGTTCCCTTTATTTAACCAGGTAGGCTAGTTGAGAACAAGTTCCCTTTATTTAACCAGGTAGGCTAGTTGAGAACAAGTTCCCTTTATTTAACCAGGTAGGCTAGTTGAGAACAAGTTCCCTTTATTTAACCAGGTAGGCTAGTTGAGAACAAGTTCCCTTTATTTAACCAGGTAGGCTAGTTGAGAGCAAGTTCTCATTATTTAACCAGGTAGGCTAGTTGAGAACACCTTTATTTAACCAGGTAGGCTAGTTGAGAACACCTTTATTTAACCAGGTGGCTAGTTGAGAACACCTTTATTTCACCAGGTAGGCTAGTTGAGAACACCTTTATTTAACCAGGTAGGCTAGTTGAGAACACCTTTATTTCACCAGGTAGGCTAGTTGAGAACACCTTTATTTAACCAGGTAGGCTAGTTGAGAACAAGTTCCCTTTATTTAACCAGGTAGGCTAGTTGAGAACAAGTTCCCTTTATTTAACCAGGTAGGCTAGTTGAGAACAAGTTCCCTTTATTTAACCAGGTAGGCTAGTTGAGAACAAGTTCTCATTTACAACTGTGACCTGGACAAGATAAAGCAAAGCAGTTCGACACAAACAACAACACAGAGTTACACATGGAATAAACAAAACATACTAGTAACCATGCCATGCTTCTGTTTAGCTGTCACGATGTTCGTAATAATGGTCGGACCAAGACGCAGAGCGATATGAATTCCACACACTTAATTAGTGAAACTTAACAAAACAAAAAACAATAAACGAACAAACCGTGACTACTGAGGTGCTGTGTGCACGAACTCCAAACATCCCATAACCCACAGGTGGAGAAAATGCTACTTAAGGATGATCCCCAATTAGAGACAACGATAACCAGCTGCCTCTAATTGGGAATCATACACATCACCAACATAGAAAATTAAACCTAGAACCCCACATAGAAAATATAAACTAGACTAACCCCCCTAGTCATGCCCTGACCTACTCTACTATAGAAAATACAGGCTTTCTATGGTCAGGACGTGACATTAGCTAACTGGTGGGTTGTCAAGCACCCTCTCTCCAATGTCATGGTCTAACTGGCCACGTTGTGTGTATGCTGTGGTGAAGTGGTGCTGGTGTTTTCTCCCTGCAGGTGTGCTGCTGTCCATCCTGATGGCGTCAGGACTGGGGCTGGTTGCCATCCTGTCTCTGCTCTGCTGTCTGTTAAGATGTCAAAAGTGAGTTGAGGAAGTAGACGTAACATTTCAATTGTTTTACACATTTCCTACTGACTTTACTGATAACCTATATTGAAGAGGACAAATCTTATTACTATAACTGTGACATGTGGTTGTCTCACCTACTATTTTAAAGAGGCAGTCTGGGATCTTAAGCACAACAAATTTGTAACATATTGGACGAATTGCGTTCATAGCGTATTATACAAAATGGATGGCTTGGTACACTATTGGATGGCGTAGTACACTATTGGATGGCTTAGTACACTATTGGATGGCTTGGTACACTATTGGATGGCTTAGTACACTATTGGATGGCTTGGTACACTATTGGATGGCTTAGTACACTATTGGATGGCTTGGTACACTATTGGATGGCTTGGTACACTATTGGATGGCTTAGTACACTATTGGATGGCGTAGTACACTATTGGATGGCTTAGTACACTATTGGATGGCTTGGTACACTATTGGATGGCTTAGTACACTATTGGATGGCTTGGTACACTATTGGATGGCTTAGTACACTATTGGATGGCTTAGTACACTATTGGATGGCTTGGTACACTATTGGATGGCTTAGTACACTATTGGATGGCTTGGTACACTATTGGATGGCTTAGTACACTATTGGATGGCTTAGTACACTATTGGATGGCTTAGTACACTATTGGATGGCTTGGTACACTATTGGATGGCTTAGTACACTATTGGATGGCTTAGTACACTATTGGATGGCTTAGTACACTATTGGATGGCTTGGTACACTATTGGATGGCTTAGTACACTATTGGATGGCTTGGTACACTATTGGATGGCTTAGTACACTATTGGATGGCTTAGTACACTATTGGATGGCTTGGTACACGATTGGATGGCGTAGTACACAATTGGGTGGCGTAGTACACGATTAGGTGGCTTAGTACACTATTGGGTGGCGTAGTACACGATTGGATGGCTTAGTACACTATTGGGTGGCGTAGTACACGATTGGATGGCGTAGTACACTATTGGGTGGCGTAGTACACGATTGGATGGCGTAGTACACGATTGGATGGCGTAGTACACGATTGGATGGCGTTGTACACGATTGGATGGCTCCTGAGCACCACTTTCTAAACTGACATTATACAACATTTCCAGAGCATCACTATAAGATTAAAATACACTAAGTCGCTTTGGATAAGCGCATCTTACTAAATGACTCAAATACACATGTAAAGTGTAGGCTAATTATGTATGTTACTAATTAGTCATTAAAGGAAAAGGTGAGTTGAGGAAGACGGCTGGTCCTGTTGCTGCTGTAACTCACTGTATCACCATGATTTAGAACCAGGTATGTGGTCAGGAAGTAATATTTATTAATAATACAATATCGGATGCTGTGTCCTCAGTGGCTGAATTTAGACACCCCTAGTCTACACAATGGGGTTAGACACACCCATCATACACAATGGGGTTAGACACCCCTATCACTGAGATTCACAACAACGGACAACCCCACCAAAAGTCCATCTCACTGAAATTCACAACAACGGACAACCCCACCAAAAGTCCATCTCACTGAGATTCACAACAACGGACAACCCCACCAAAAGTCCATCTCACTGAGATTCACAACAACGGACAACCCCACCAAAAGTCCATCTCACTGAAATTCACAACAACGGACAACCCCACCAAAAGTCCATCTCACTGAGATTCACAATAACGGACAACCCCACCAAAAGTCCATCTCACTGAGATTCACAACAACGGACAACCCCACCAAAAGTCCATCTCACTGAGATTCACAACAACGGACAACCCCACCAAAAGTCCATCTCACTGAAATACACAACAACGGACAACCCCACCAAAAGTCCATCTCACTGAGATTCACAACAACGGACAACCCCACCAAAAGTCCATCTCACTGAAATTCACAACAACGGACAACCCCACCAAAAGTCCAAACTAGAAGGGCTCTCTGCTTCCAGCACACTAGAGTTCTGTGACTCATTTTAGGATGGTTATGTAACCCGGGCATCTTCTGTTCTTTAGTGGACAAGATTACTGGATACAATTGTATTGGGGCAGTTTTGTTAAACTAGGTAAATATTTGAATTGTTATCACCACACACAGATGCATCTCTAAATAACCCTCTGGGATTAATACAATTCTATTGAATTTAAAAATAATATACGTTTAACAAAACCAGAATCACTTATACAGTAAATATAGTGTCCCGACTTTTGAAGCATGAAGGGGATATAGAGATGGACTCCTTAGTTTGTTATGCTGCTGTAAACTGGGAGCTTTAGTTTGTGGTGCTCAGTTATGCTGCTGTAAACTGGGAGCTTTAGTTTGTGGTGCTCAGTTATGCTGCTGTAAACTGGGAGCTTTAGTTTGTGGTGCTCAGTTATGCTGCTGTAAACTGGGAGCTTTAGTTTGTGGTGCTCAGTTATGCTGCTGTAAACTGGGAGCTTTAGTTTGTGGTGCTCAGACATGCTGCTGTAAACTGGGAGCTTTAGTTTGTGGTGCTCAGTTATGCTGCTGTAAACTGGGAGCTTTAGTTTGTGGTGCTCAGTTATGCTGCTGTAAACTGGGAGCTTTAGTTTGTGGTGCTCAGTTATGCTGCTGTAAACTGGGAGCTTTAGTTTGTGGTGCTCAGTTATGCTGCTGTAAACTGGGAGCTTTAGTTTGTGGTGCTCAGTTATGCTGCTGTAAACTGGGAGCTTTAGTTTGTGGTGCTCAGTTATGCTGCTGTAAACTGGGAGCTTTAGTTTGTGGTGCTCAGTTATGCTGCTGTAAACTGGGAGCTTTAGTTTGTGGTGCTCAGTTATGCTGCTGTAAACTGGGAGCTTTAGTTTGTGGTGCTCAGTTATGCTGCTGTAAACTGGGAGCTTTAGTTTGTGGTGCTCAGTTATGCTGCTGTAAACTGGGAGCTTTAGTTTGTGGTGCTCAGTTATGCTGCTGTAAACTGGGAGCTTTAGTTTGTGGTGCTCAGACATGCTGCTGTAAACTGGGAGCTTTAGTTTGTGGTGCTCAGACATGCTTCTGTAAACTGGGAGCTTTAGGGCTTGGTGATGTCAAACTAGAGTTGTGTGATGAGACTGTATTGCCAGGAGCAGATGTCATATTAAAAGGGGTTCACAGAAACAATAATTACTCCAGAACAGATAGCATTCATCCTGGGGGTTGGATTAGTCTAGTTTGACCTGTAGTAATGCTGTGTTTACTGAGGAACTGTTGAAGCACAGTCAGGTCAGTGTTATCATACAGGTCACCTTTAGGACACTGACTACCCACACCACTACACACACCACTACACACACTACCCACGTCACTACCCACGCCACCCAAACACACTACCCACACCACCCACACCACTACCCACACTACCCAATGCTGTGTTTACTGAGGAACTGTTGAAGCACAGTCAGGTCAGTGTTATCATACAGGTCACCTTTAGGACACTGACTACCCACACCACTACCCACACTACTACCCACGCCACCACCCACACCACCACCCACACCACTACACACACCACCCACGCCACTACCCACGTCACTACCCACACCACTACACACACCACCCACGCCACTACCCACGTCACTACCCACGCCACCCAAACACCACTACCCACGCCACATAAACCACTACCCAAACCACTACCCACACCACCCACACCACTACCCACACTACCCAATGCTGTGTTTACTGAGGAACTGTTGAAGCACAGTCAGGTCAGTGTTATCATACAGGTCACCTTTAGGACACTGACTACCCACACCACTACCCACACTACTACACACACTACCCACGTCACTACCCACACCACTACCCACACCACCACCCACACCACTACCCACACCACTACCCACACTACCCAATGCTGTGTTTACTGAGGAACTGTTGAAGCACAGTCAGGTCAGTGTTATCATACAGGTCACCTTTAGGACACTGACTACCCACACCACTACCCACACTACTACCCACGCCACCACCCACACCACTACACAAACACTACCCACACCACCACCCACACCACTACCCACACCACTACCCACACTACTACCCACGCCACTACCCACACTACCCAATGCTGTGTTTACTGAGGAACTGTTGAAGCACAGTCAGGTCAGTGTTATCATACAGGTCACCTTTAGGACACTGACTACCCACACCACTACACACACCACCCACGCCACTACCCACGTCACTACCCACATCACCCAAACACCACTACCCACGCCACATAAACCACTACCCAAACCACTACCCACACCACCCACACCACTACCCACACTACCCAATGCTGTGTTTACTGAGGAACTGTTGAAGCACAGTCAGGTCAGTGTTATCATACAGGTCACCTTTAGGACACTGACTACCCACACCACTACCCACACTACTACCCACACTACCCAATGCTGTGTTTACTGAGGAACTGTTGAAGCACAGTCAGGTCAGTGTTATCATACAGGTCACCTTTAGGACACTGACTACCCACACCACTACCCACACTACTACCCACGCCACCACCCACCCACACCACTACACAAAGACTACCCACACCACCACCCACACCACTACCCACACCACCACCCAAACACTACCCACGCCACCCAAACACCACTACCCACACCACTACCCACACTACCCAATGCTGTGTTTACTGAGGAACTGTTGAAGCACAGTCAGGTCAGTGTTATCATACAGGTCACCTTTAGGACACTGACTACCCACACCACTACCCACACTACTACCCACGCCACCACCCACACCACTACACAAACACTACCCACACCACCACCCACACCACTACCCACACCACCACCCAAACACTACCCACGCCACTACCCACACTACCCAATGCTGTGTTTACTGAGGAACTGTTGAAGCACAGTCAGGTCAGTGTTATCATACAGGTCACCTTTAGGACACTGACTACCCACACCACTACACACACCACTACCCACGCCACTACCCACCCACACCACTACACAAACACTACCCACACCACCACCCACACCACTACCCACACCACTACACACACCACCCACGCCACTACCCACGTCACTACCCACGCCACCCAAACACCACTACCCACGCCACCCAAACCACTACCCAAACCACTACCCACACCACCCACACCACTACCCACACTACCCAATGCTGTGTTTACTGAGGAACTGTTGAAGCACAGTCAGGTCAGTGTTATCATACAGGTCACCTTTAGGACACTGACTACCCACACCACTACCCACACCACTACACACACCACTACACACACCACCCACACCACTACACACACCACCCACACCACTACCCACACTACCCAATGCTGTGTTTACTGAGGAACTGTTGCAGCACAGTCAGGTCAGTGTTATCATACAGGTCATACTGACTACCCAAGCCACTACCCACACCACTACCCACACTACCCAATGCTGTGTTTACTGAGGAACTGTTGAAGCACAGTCAGGTCAGTGTTATCATACAGGTCACCTTTAGGACACTGACTACCCAAGCCACTACCCACACTAATACCCACACCACTACCCAAGCCACTACCCACACCACCACCCACACCACTTCACAAACACTACCCAACTCACAACCCACGCCACCACCCACACTACTACCCAAAACACTACCCACGCAACTACCCACGCCACTACCCACGCCACTACCCAAACCACTACCCAAACCACCACCCACACTACTACCCAAACCACTACCCACGCTACTACCCACACCACCACCGACACCACTTCACAAATACTACCCAACTCACTACCCACACTACCACCCAAACCACTACCCACGCCACTACCCACGCCACCCAAACTACTACCCATGCCACTACCCACAAGACCCAAACCACTACCCACACCACCCAAACCACTACCCAAGCCACTACCCAAGCCACTACCCACACCACCCAAACCACTACCCACGCCACCCAAACCACTACCCACACCACTTCAAACACTACCCACACCACTTCAAACACTACCCAACTCACTATCCACGCCACTACCCACACCACTACCCACACCACCACCCACACCACCACCCACACCACTACCCACGCCACTACCCACGCCACCACCCACACTACTACCCACACCACTTCAAACACTACCCAACTCACTACCCACGCCACCACCCACGTCACTACCCACACAGCCACCCACACCGCCACCACCCACACCATGTGAAGTCCGTGGGAAAGCAGAGAAAGGCTGGCTGATCATCACAGAACACCTAGCTCTGTCCCAGATGTCTTTGTTTTGCCAGTAAATGGTGTTTGTACATTATAACATTTTGCCAGAACAGCATAACTATAAATAGTAGGTGTACATTATAACATTTTGCTATTTGTCTTCAGATCTGGATCGGACCAGGACAAGAGGAAGGAAGCTGCTGTGTTCCACTATGGAGAGAAAGAGGGTCAGAAAGTGTCCAGAGTATAGCTGATGATACCACATCATACAGACCGTCTTCACATCGTACAGACCGTCCTCACATCGTACAGACCGTCCCCCACATCGTACAGACCGTCCTCACATCGTACAGACCGTCCTCACATCGTACAGACCGTCCTCACATCGTACAGACCGTCCTCACATCGTACAGACCGTCCTCACATCGTACAGACCGTCCTCACATCGTACAGGCCGTCCCCACATCGTACAGACCGTCCTCACATCGTACAGGCCGTCCCCACATCGTACAGGCCGTCCCCACATCGTACAGACCTCCTGTCCTCAACATGTGAAGAAGCCTGAGGAACCAGCACACAGTCCTGAAAATGAACCCTCAGTTCACCTCCTCATCCCACCAAGGCCGACTACACGACTCAGAATTTACAGTGTAAATCATTCACTTCCTGGTTTTGACCCTCTGACATAGAATATATTACTGGTTGTATGAAAGGGAACATTATAAACACATTGCATGATGGGTATATTTAGATCAGAGGATGAAGGAGTCTGTGTCTCAAATAGCACCCTGTTCCCTTTATAGTACACTTATTTTGACCAGGGCCCATAGGGGATAGGGTGTCATTTGGAATGTCAAGAAGGGTGCATGCAGCAGCTCTCACGCTTTGGACATCCGCCTTCAGCATTTCTCTCCTGCCAGTTAAACTCCCTTTTTCATTTGTTGTTGAGTTCCGAGTGAAGAAGGAGACAGGAAGGCATGGGGTGTTTTATTACACCGGGGCAGGCAGAGAGGGTACAGCTGAGGGTACAGTCCCCGTCATAGTTCACCCGCCCGACACAGAGCGTGTCGAGATTCTGAGACAGTGACAGTGCCATGTGAAGTGGTCTAGCTCTAGGGCTAGAGGTTCTCAGCAGACAGAGGCCAAGCTAGGCTAGCTGTGGAGGCCAGGGTGTTGAGCTGAGAGCTGAGATTCTAAGGTCAACTAACCAGACCATGGCTCTGAGATTCTCTCACACAGTAACAATGCCATGTGAAGCTTCTAGGCAGCCAGTGCTTCCAATAAAACAACAGGGGAGAGTGGGGTAAGTTGAGCCAAAGGGGGAGTTGAGCCAAAGGGGGAGTTGAGCCAAAGGGGGAAGGTTGAGCCAAAGGGGGAAGGTTGAGCCAAAGGGGGAAGGTTGAGCCAAAGGGGGGAGATGAGTAACCCTTGTTTCTAGGATATCATACACAAAATGTATAATTTCAATATTTAGGAAGATGTCATAATTTCATGGAGTCCGGGAAGGATGAAACCACATGGAAAAAGTGGTAAGCAAGTTAGGTCCCCAAAAAACACTACATGACCAAAAATATGTGGACAACTGCTCGAACATCTCATTCCAAAATCACGGGCATTAAATTGGAGTTGGTCCCTCCTTTCAATAAAATTTAAATTAACACATTTCAATCAAATGTATTTATTAAGCCCCTTTTACATCAACCGATATCTCAAAGTGCTGTACAGAAACTCAGCCTAAAACCTCCAAACAGCAAGCAATGCAGATTTAGAAGCACGGTGGCTAGGAAAAACTCCCTAGAAAGGCAGGAACTTAGGAATTAACCTAGAGAGGAACCAGGCTCTGAGGGGGGGCCAGTCCTCTTCAGGCTGTGCCGGGTTGAGATTATAATGCTGCAACAACAGCCTCCACTCTTCTGGGAAGGCGTTCCACTAGATTTTGGAACTTTGCTTCCATTCAGCCACAAGAGCATTAGTGAGGTCATGCTCTGATGTTGGGCGATAAGGCCTGGCTCACAGTCGGCGTTCCAATTCATCCCAAAGGTGTTCGATAGGGTTGAGATCAGGGCTCTATTCAGTCCAGTCAAGTTCTCCCATATCTATCTCGACAAACCATTTCTGTATGGACCTCGCTTTGTGCACGGGGGAATTGTCATGCTGAAACAGGAAAGGGCCTTCCCCAAACTGTTGCCACAAGGTTGGAAGCACAGAATCATCTAGAATGTCATTGTATGCCATAGCGTTAAGATTCCCCTTCACCGGAACTAAGGGGACCGAACCATGAAAAACAGTCCCAGACCATTATTTCTCCTCCACCAAACTTTACAGTTGGCACTATGCATTGGGGCAGGCAGTGTTCTCCTGGCATCTGCCAAACCCAGATTCATCCGTCGGACTGCCAGAGAACGTGTTTCCACTGCTCCAGAGTTCAATGGCGGCGAGCTTTACACCACTCCAGCCGATGCTTGGCATTGCACATCATGATCTTAGGCTTGTGTGCCATTGCTCGAAACTCCCAACAAACAGTTATTGTGCTGACGTTGCATACAGAGGCAGTTTGGAACTTAGATAGTGAGTGTTGTATTTTTACATGCTCTGCGCTTCAGTACTCGGCAGTCCCGTTCTATGAGCTTGTGTGGTTTACCACTTCGTGGCTGAGCCGTTGTTGCTCCTAGAACCTTTCCACTTCACAATAACAGCAATAACAGTTGAACTGGGCAGCTCTAGCAGGACAGACTGACTTGTTGGAAAGGTGGCATTCCTATGACAATGCCATGTTGAAAGTCACTGAGCTCTTCAGTAAAGTCATTCTACTACCAATGTTTGTCTATGGAGATTGCATGGCGGTGTGCTCGATTGTATACACCTGTCAGCAAAGGGTGTGGCTGAAATAGCCGAATCCACTCATTTGAAGGGGTGTCCACATACTTTTGTATATGTATATATATATATATATATATATATACAGTGCCTTGAGAAAGTATTCGGCCCCCTTGAACTTTGCAACCTTTTGCCACATTTCAGGCTTCAAACATAAAGATATAAAACTATTTTTTTGTGAAGAATCAACAAGTGGGACACAATCATGAAGTGGAACAACATTTATTGGATATTTCAAACTTTTTTAACAAATCAAAAACTGAAAAATTGGGCGTGCAAAATTATTCAGCCCCTTTACTTTCAGTGCAGCAAACTCTCTCCAGAAGTTCAGTGAGGATCTCTGAATGATCCAATGTTGACCTAAATGACTAATGATGATAAATACAATCCACCTGTGTGTAATCAAGTCTCCGTATAAATGCACCTGCACTGTGATAGTCTCAGAGGTCTGTTAAAAGCGCAGAGAACATCATGAAGAACAAGGAACACACCAGGCAGGTCCGAGATACTGTTGTGAAGAAGTTTAAAGCCGGATTTGGATACAAAAAGATTTCCCAAGCTTTAAACATCCCAAGGAGCACTATGCAAGCGATAATATTGAAATGGAAGGAGTATCAGACCACTGCAAATCTACCAAGACCTGGCCGTCCCTCTAAACTTTCAGCTCATACAAGGAGAAGACTGATCAGAGATGCAGCCAAGAGGCCCATGATCACTCTGGATGAACTGCAGAGATCTACAGCTGAGGTGGGAGACTCTGTCCATAGGACAACAATCAGTCGTATATTGCACAAATCTTGCCTTTATGGAAGAGTGGCAAGAAGAAAGCCATTTCTTAAAGATATCCATAAAAAGTGTTGTTTAAAGTTTGCCACAAGCCACCTGGGAGACACACCAAACATGTGGAAGAAGGTGCTCTGGTCAGATGAAACCAAAATTGAACTTTATGGCAACAATGCAAAACGTTATGTTTGGCGTAAAAGCAACACAGCTCATCACCCTGACCACACCATCCCCACTGTCAAACATGGTGGTGGCAGCATCATGGTTTGGGCCTGCTTTTCTTCAGCAGGGACAGGGAAGATGGTTAAAATTGATGGGAAGATGGATGGAGCCAAATACAGGACCATTCTGGAAGAAAACCTGATGGAGTCTGCAAAAGACATGAGACTGGGACAGAGATTTGTCTTCCAACAAGACAATGATCCAAAACATAAAGCAAAATCTACAATGGAATGGTTCAAAAATAAACATATCCAGGTGTTAGAATGGCCAAGTCAAAGTCCAGACCTGAATCCAATCGAGAATCTGTGGAAAGAACTGAAAACTGCTGTTCACAAATGCTCTCCATCCAACCTCACTGAGCTCGAGCTGTTTTGCAAGGAGGAATGGGAAAAAATGTTCAGTCTCTCGATGTGCAAAACTGATAGAGACATACCCCAAGCGACTTACAGCTGTAATCGCAGCAAAAGGTGGCGCTACAAAGTATTAACTTAAGGGGGATGAATAATTTTGCACGTCCAATTTTTCAGTTTTTGATTTGTTAAAAAAGTTTGAAATATCCAATAAATGTCGTTCCACTTCATGATTGTGTCCCACTTGTTGTTGATTCTTCACAAAAAAATACAGTTTTATATCTTTATGTTTGAAGCCTGAAATGTCGCAAAGTTCAAGGGGGCCGAATACTTTCGCAAGGCACTGTATATAGTATATATTTTCACCAAGTGAAATGATTTGATTGTGTTCAAATCTAATTGTATTGGTCACATACACATATTTAGCAGATGTTATTGCAGGTGTAGCGAAATGCTTGTTGTAGCGAAATGCTTGTTAGACTTTTCATGATGCTTGTATCTAAACCAAAGTAGACACTTTTAAGATGGTTCTACACACCAGTTAATGACTCCATAAGCTTCAATAGGAGGTCCTAAACCAGTTAGGGTCTCCTTAAGCTTCACTATGAGGTCCTAAACCAGTTAGGGTCTCCATAAGCTTCACTATGAGGTCCTAATCCTAGCATGAACGTTCATCCTTGTAGCTGTGTGGGCTAATATAATCTAAATGTGGGCTAATATAGTCAAACATTTCAGCCAATGGCCATGGGGTATGTTGAGCCAACAGTTGAGCCAATGGCAAGTTGAGCAAATTGAAAGGCGTTATCTCTGGGATATGAGGTAACAACAGGGCCTGGCCTAAGTTAAAAAGGTTTAAAAAAGTGTTTGTTAAGCCTGTGTTAATAGCTGCTTATAATAATTAAAAGACAAAAAGCAATTGGGATTGTGTTTGCAAAATAAAGATAGACATGGTTTTAAAAAGAGAGTGGTAATATTTAATTCAGTACAGAAATATGTAGGTGGCTTAACTTACACTGACCTGTGGCTCAACGTACTCCATATCCTTACCCTGTACTCCATATCCTTACCCTGTACTCCATATCCTTATCCTGCGCTCCATATCCTTACCCTGTACTCCATATCCTTACCCTGCACTCCATATCCTTACCCTGTACTCCATATCCTTACCCTGTACTCCATATCCTTACCCTGCACTCCATATCCTTACCCTATACTCCATATCCTTACCCTATACTCCATATCCTTACCCTGTCCACCAGCTCAACGTACTCCTTATCCTGCGCTCCATATCCTTACCCTGTACTCCATATCCTTACCCTATACTCCATATCCTTACCCTATACTCCATATCCTTACCCTGTACTCCATATTCTTACACTATACTCCATATCCTTACCCTATACTCCATATCCTTACCCTGTCCACCAGCTCAACGTACTCCTTACCCTGCGCTCCATATCCTTACCCTGTACTCCATATCCTTACCCTGTACTCCATATCCTTACCCTGTACTCCATATCCTTACCCTGTACTCCATATCCTTACCCTGCACTCCATATCCTTACCCTGTACTCCATATCCTTACCCTGCACTCCATATCCTTACCCTGTACTCCATATCCTTACCCTGTACTCCATATCCTTACCCTGTACTCCATATCCTTACCCTGTACTCCATATCCTTACCCTGTACTCCATATCCTTACCCTGTACTCCATATCCTTACCCTGCGCTCCATATACTTACCCTGCGCTCCATATCCTTACCCTGAACTCCATATCCTTACCATGTCCATCAGTTCAACGTACTCCATATCCTTACACTGCGCTCCATATACTTACCCTGCGCTCCATATCCTTACCCTGCGCACCATATCCTTACCCTGTCCACCAGCTCAACGTACTCCATATCCTTACCCTGTCCACCAGCTCAACGTACTCCATATCCTTACCCTGCGCTCCATATCCTTACCCTGTACTCCATATCCTTACCCTGTCCACCAGCTCAACGTACTCCATATCCTTACCCTGTCCACCAGCTCAACGTACTCCATATCCTTACCCTGTACTCCATATCCTTACCCTGAACTCCATATCCTTACCCTGTACTCCATATCCTTACCCTGTACTCCATATCCTTACCCTATACTCCATATCCTTACCCTGTACTCCATATCCTTACCCTGTACTCCATATCCTTACCCTGTACTCCATATCCTTACCCTGTACTCCATATCCTTACCCTGTACTCCATATCCTTACCCTGTCCACCAGCTCAACGTACTCCATATCCTACCCTATACTCCATATCCTTACCCTGTACTCCATATCCTTACCCTGTACTCCATATCCTTACCCTGTACTCCATATCCTTACCCTGTACTCCATATCCTTACCCTGTCCACCAGCTCAACGTACTCCATATCCTTACCCTGTACTCCATATCCTTACCCTGTACTCCATATCCTTACCCTGTACTCCATATCCTTACCCTATACTCCATATCCTTACCCTGTACTCCATATCCTTACCCTGTCCACCAGCTCAACGTACTCCATATCCTTACCCTGTCCACCAGCTCAACGTACTCCATATCCTTACCCTGTCCACCAGCTCAACGTACTCCATATCCTTACCCTGTCCACCAGCTCAACGTACTCCATATCCTTACCCTGTACTCCATATCCTTACCCTGTACTCCATATCCTTACCCTGTACTCCATATCCTACCCTATACTCCATATCCTTACCCTGTACTCCATATCCTTACCCTGTACTCCATATCCTACCCTATACTCCATATCCTTACCCTGTACTCCATATCCTTACCCTGAACTCCATATCCTTACCCTGTCCACCAGCTCAACGTACTCCATATCCTTACCCTGTCCACCAGCTCAACGTACTCCATATCCTTACCCTGTACTCCATATCCTTACCCTGTACTCCATATCCTTACCCTGTACTCCATATCCTTACCCTGTACTCCATATCCTTACCCTGTACTCCATATCCTTACCCTGTACTCCATATCCTTACCCTGTACTCCATATCCTTACCCTGTACTCCATATCCTTACCCTGTACTCCATATCCTTACCCTGTACTCCATATCCTTACCCTGTACTCCATATCCTTACCCTGTACTCCATATCCTTACCCTGTACTCCATATCCTTACCCTATACTCCATATCCTTACCCTGCACTCCATATCCTTACCCTGTACTCCATATCCTTACCCTGTACTCCATATCCTTACCCTGACACTGAATAAAAAAGTGTCTCAACCTACCCCACTGTCCCCTAATATTAAACAGTAACGTCATGCATCTCTATGATTCAGCATGCCCAGCAGCAGTGCTGCTAGAAGGCAAGGGGACAGGCTGAGAAGGCAAGGGGAAAGGCTGAGAGGGCAAGGGCTGGAGCTGGAGCTGAGAGCCGTGATGGCCAGATTCTCAGGTCAGATCTGACCAGTGACCATGACATCTGTTTTGTCCCCTTTGGCTGTCCCTCTAACCAGTTTGGCTGTTTCTCTGGTCACAGTCCTTTCCCTCTCCATCCCTCTTAATGATGGTGTCCAGGCTAAGAACGTTATAATTGTGTTCTCTCGGACCATCCGCTCCAGACCAGATCTGTTCTCTTTGACCGACCTTCCCAGCCATCCACTCCAAACGTTGTGGAAAGAAAAACCACAGTTCAAACAATAGGGGGATGAAGAGCAGGCGCAGGGCTGAGCACTACTAGGGGTTAGGATCGGGCTGAGGGCCACTGATGTCCGGGTGGCCTACTGTAGGGAAGTCTGCTGGTCTGGAGAGAGAAGGGCATCACCACATTATGGTCACATCATAGCCACCCTGTACTTACAGCTGGGCCATAGAGCTCTTAATAAGAGACTGAGAAGCTCCAGACAGACAGACAGAACAGCACAGTAACAGTCACTTCCCGTCCCTGTGAATAATAGTTTCCAGGCTGAAGACGGTATAACAGTGTCCCTGTCCAGCCTGAGAACTATAAAACACAGTCCAGCCTGAGAACTATAAAACACTGTCCAGACTGAGAACTATAAAACACAGTCCAGACTGAGACCTATAAAACACTGTCCAGACTGAGAACTATATCCAGACAGAGAACTATATCCAGACAGAGAACTATATAACACAGTCCAGACTGAGAACTATAAAACACTGTCCAGACTGAGAACTATATAATACTGTCCAGACTGAGAACTATATAACACTGTCCAGACTGAGAACTATATAACACTGTCCAGACTGAGAACTACATAACACTGTCCAGACTGAGAACTACGTAACACTGTCCAGACTGAGAACTATAAAACACTGTCCAGACTGAGAACTATATAATACTGTCCAGACTGAGAACTATATAACACTGTCCAGACTGAGAACTATATAACACTGTCCAGACTGAGAACTACATAACACTGTCCAGACTGAGAACTACGTAACACTGTCCAGACTGAGAACTATAAAACACTGTCCAGACTGAGAACTATATAATACTGTCCAGACTGAGAACGATATAACACTGTCCAGACTGAGAACTATATAACACTGTCCAGACTGAGAACTATAAAACACTGTCCAGACTGACAACTATAAAATACTGTCCAGACTGAGAACTATAAAACACTGTCCAGACTGAGAACTACGTAACACTGTCCAGACTGAGAACTACATAACACTGTCCAGACTGAGAACTACGTAACACTGTCCAGACTGAGAACTATGTCCAGACTGAGACCTATATAACACTGTCCAGACTGAGAACTATATAACACTGTCCAGACTGAGAACTATAAAACACTGTCCAGACTGAGACCTATAACACTGTCCAGACTGAGAACTACATAACACTGTCCAGACTGAGAACTACGTAACACTGTCCAGACTGAGAACTACGTAACACTGTCCAGACTGAGAACTATGTAACACTGTCCAGACTGAGCACTATAAAACACTGTCCAGACTGAGAACTATATAACACTGTCCAGACTGAGAACTACGTAACACTGTCCAGACTGAGAACTACGTAACACTGTCCAGACTGAGAACTATGTAACACTGTCCAGACTGAGAACTATATAACACTGTCCAGACTGAGAACTATGTAACACTGTCCAGACTGAGAACTATAAAACACAGTCCAGCCTGAGAACTATGTAACACTGTCCAGACTAAGAACTATGTAACACTGTCCAGACTGAGAACTATAAAACACTGTCCAGACTGAGAACTATATAACACTCTTCCAGACTGAGAACTATGTAACACTGTCCAGACTGAGAACTATGTAACACTGTCCAGACTGAGAACTATATAACACTGTCCAGACTGAGAACTATGTAACACTGTCCAGACTGAGAACTATATAACACTGTCCAGACTGAGAACTATGTAACACTGTCCAGACTGAGAACTATATAACACTGTCCAGACTGAGAACTATATAACACTGTCCAGACTGAGAACTACGTAACACTGTCCAGACTGAGAACTATAAAACACTGTCCAGACTGAGAACTATATAACACTGTCCAGACTGAGAACTACGTAACACTGTCCAGACTGAGAACTACGTAACACTGTCCAGACTGAGAACTATGTAACACTGTCCAGACTGAGAACTATATAACACTGTCCAGACTGAGAACTATGTAACACTGTCCAGACTGAGAACTATAAAACACAGTCCAGCCTGAGAACTACGTAACACTGTCCAGACTGAGAACTATAAAACACTGTCCAGACTGAGAACTATGTACAGACTGAGAAATATGTCCAGACTGAGAACTATAAAACACTGTCCAGACTGAGAACTATAAAACACTGTCCAGACTGAGAACTATATCCAGACAGAGAACTATGTAACACTGTCCAGACTGAGAACTATATAACACTGTCCAGACTGAGAACGATATAATACTGTCCAGCCTGAGAACTATAAAACACTGTCCAGACTGAGAACTATATAACACTGTCCAGACTGAGAACTATGTCCAGACGGAGAACTATATAACACAGTCCAGACTGAGAACTATATAACACTGTCCAGACTGAGACCTATAACACTGTCCAGACTGAGAACTACGTAACACTGTCCAGACTGAGAACTATAAAACACTGTCCAGACTGAGAACTATATAACACTGTCCAGACTGAGACCTATAACACTGTCCAGACTGAGAACTATAAAACACTGTCCAGACTGAGACCTATAACACTGTCCAGACTGAGAACTATGTCCAGACTGAGAACTATGTAACACTGTCCAGACTGAGAACTATAAAACACTGTCCAGACTGAGAACTATAAAACACAGTCCAGACTGAGAACTATATAACACTCTACCAGACTGAGAACTACATAACACTGTCCAGACTGAGACCTATAAAACACAGTCCAGCCTGAGAACTACGTAACACTGTCCAGACTGAGAACTATAAAACACTGTCCAGACTGAGAACTATATAACACTGTCCAGACTGAGAACTATATAACACTGTCCAGACTGAGAACTATAAAACACTGTCCAGACTGAGAACTATATAACACTGTCCAGACTGAGAACTATATAACACTGTCCAGACTAAGAACTATGTCCAGACTGAGAACTATGTAACACTGTCCAGACTGAGAACTATAAAACACTGTCCAGACTGAGAACTATATAACACTGTCCAGACTAAGAACTATGTCCAGACTGAGAACTATGTAACACTGTCCAGACTGAGAACTATAAAACACAGTCCAGACTGAGAACTATATAACACTCTACCAGACTGAGAACTACATAACACTGTCCAGACTGAGAACTACATAACACTGTCCAGACTGAGAACTATAAAACACTGTCCAGACTGAGAACTATATAACACTGTCCAGACTGAGAACTACGTAACACTGTCCAGACTGAGAACTATGTAACACTGTCCAGACTGAGAACTATATAACACTGTCCAGACTGAGAACTATGTAACACTGTCCAGACTGAGAACTATAAAACACAGTCCAGCCTGAGAACTACGTAACACTGTCCAGACTGAGAACTATGTACAGACTGAGAAATATGTCCAGACTGAGAACTATAAAACACTGTCCAGACTGAGACCTATAAAACACTGTCCAGACTGAGAACTATATAACACTGTCCAGCCTGAGAACTATATAACACTGTCCAGACTGAGACCTATAAAACACTGTCCAGACTGAGAACTATGTAACACTGTCCAGACTGAGAACTATATAACACTGTCCAGACTGAGAACTATAAAACACTGTCCAGACTGAGAACTATGTCCAGACTGAGAACTATATAACACTGTCCAGACTGAGAACTATGTCCAGACTGAGAACTATAAAACTGTCCAGACTGAGAACTATAAAACACTGTCCAGACTGAGAAAGGCCTTTGTTCCCCAGCACGATGCTGTATGTGGGCTGACCTTGGTCATGAGACTCTGGTCAACACCCTCCCTCCCCAGCCTTACAGGGACCTTCTGTCAGACAGACTGTACCTTGTCCACTGTACCACTGTAGTCTACTGTACCACTGTAGTCTACTGTACCACTGTAATCTACTGTACCACTGTAGTCTACTGTACCACTGTAGTCTACTGTAATCTGCTGTACCACTGTAATCTACTGTGTTACTGTAGTCTACTGTACCACTGTAGTCTACTGTGTTACTGTAATCTACTGGACCACTGTAGTCTACTGTACCACTGTAGTCAACTGTAATCTACTGTAGCACTGAAGCCTACTGCACCACTGTAATCAACAATAATCTACTGTAGTCTACTGTACCACTGTAGTCTACTGTACCACTGTAGTCTACTGTTCCAATGTAATCTACTGTACCACTGTAATCTACTGCACCACTGAAGCCTACTGCACCACTGTAGTCTACTGTACCACTGTAATCTACTGTAGTCTACTGTAGCACTGAAGCCTACTGCACCACTGTAATCTACAATAATCTACTGTAGTCTACTATACCACTGCAGTCTACTGTAGTCTACTGTACCACTGCAGTCTACTGTATTCTACCGCACCACTGCAGTCTACTGTAGTCTACTGTAGCACTGTAGCCTACTGCACCACTGTAGTCTACTGTAGTCTGTGTTACTGCAATCTACTGTACCACTGTAGTCTACTGTAGTCTGTGCTACTGCAATCTACTGTACCACTGTAGTCTACTGTAGTCTACTGTACCACTGTAATCCACTGTAGCATAGCAACACTGCGGCAGGTAGCCTAGTTTGTAGAGCGTTGGGCCAGCAACCGAAAGGTTGCTAGATCGAATCCCCAAAATGACAAGGTAGAAATCTGTCGTTCTGTCCCTGAACAAGGCAGTTAATCCACTGTTCCTAGGCCGTCATTGTCAATAAGAGTTTGTTCTTAACTGGCTTTCCTAGTTAAATAAAGGTTAAATACAAATTTAATTAAATTATATGAATTCTGTAGGATGGTGAGATGGACTGACGGTCGGCGTTTCTCAGGTCATGAAACCTCCCCTTACTGTGACCTCATTGTGACATCACTGATACACCCTGTAGGATGCTATACATCACTGTAGGATAATATACACTGAGACACCACTGTAGGATGCTATACATCACTGTAAGTTTCTATACACTGGGACACCACTGTAGGATGCTATACATCACTGAGACACCACTGTAGGATGCTATACATCACTGAGACACCACTGTAGGATGCTATACATCACTGAGACACCACTGTAGGATGCTATACACTGAGCCACCACTATAGGATGCTATACACTGAGCCACCACTGTAGGATGCTATACACTGAGCCACCACTGTAGGATGCTATACACTGAGACACCACTGTAGGATGCTATAAACTGAGACACCACTGTAAGATGCTATACACTGAGACACCCCTCTAGGATGCTATAAACTGGGACACCACTGTAGGATGCTATACATCACTGAGACACCACTGTAGGATGCTATATACTGAGCCACCACTGTAGGATGCTATACACTGAGACACCACTGTAGGATGCTATAAACTGAGACACCACTGTAGGATGCTATACATCACTGAGACACCACTGTGGGATGCTATACACTGAGACACCACTGTAGGATGCTATACACTGAGCCACCACTGTAGGATGCTATACACTGAGCCACCACTGTAGGATGCTATACACTGAGACACCACTGTAGGATGCTATAAACTGAGACACCACTGTAGGATGCTATACACTGAGACACCCCTCTAGGATGCTATAAACTGGGACACCACTGTAGGATGCTATACATCACTGAGACACCACTGTAGGATGCTATACACTGAGCCACCACTGTAGGATGCTATACACTGAGCCACCACTGTAGGATGCTATATACTGAGACACCACTGTAGGATGCTATAAACTGAGACACCACGGTAGGATGCTATACATCACTGAGACACCACTGTAGGATGCTATACACTGAGACACCACTGTAGGATGCTATACACTGAGACACCACTGTAGGATGCTATAAACTGAGACACCACTGTAGGATGCTATAAACTGAGACACCACTGTAGGATGCTATACACTGAGACACCCCTCTAGGATGCTATAAACTGGGACACCACTGTAGGATGCTATACATCACTGAGACACCACTGTCGGATGCTATAAACTGGGACACCACTGTAGGATGCTATACATCACTGGGACACCACTGTAAGATGCTATACATCACTGAAACACCACTGTAGGATGCTATACATCACTGAGACACCACTGTAGGATGCTATACATCACTGGGACACCACTGTAGGATGCTATACATCACTGGGACACATCTGTAGGATGCTATACACTGAGACACCACTGTAGGATGCTATACACTGAGACACCACTGTAGGATGCTATACACTGAGACACCACTGTAGGATGCTATACACTGAGACACCACTGTAGGATGCTATACATCACTGTAAGTTTATATACACTGGGACACCACTGTAGGATGCTATACATCACTGAGACACCACTGTAGGATGCTATACATCACTGAGACACCACTGTGGGATGCTATACATCACTGAGACACCACTGTGGGATTCTATACATCACTGAGACACCACTGTAGGATGCTATACATCACTGAGACACCACTGTAGGATGCTATACACTGAGCCACCGCTGTAGGATGCTATACACTGAGACACCACTGTAGGATGCTATACACTGAGACACCACTGTAGGATGCTATACACTGAGACACCACTGTAGGATGCTATACACTGAGACACCACTGTAGGATGCTATACATCACTGTAAGTTTATATACACTGGGACACCACTGTAGGATGCTATACATCACTGAGACACCACTGTAGGATGCTATACATCACTGAGACACCACTGTAGGATGCTATACATCACTGAGACACCACTGTGGGATTCTATACATCACTGAGACACCACTGTAGGATGCTATACATCACTGAGACACCACTGTAGGATGCTATACACTGAGCCACCACTGTAGGATGCTATACACTGAGCCACCACTGTAGGATGCTATACACTGAGCCACCACTGTAGGATGCTATACACTGAGACACCACTGTAGGATGCTATAAACTGAGACACCACTGTAAGATGCTATACACTGAGACACCCCTCTAGGATGCTATAAACTGGGACACCACTGTAGGATGCTATACATCACTGAGACACCACTGTAGGATGCTATACATCACTGAGACACCACTGTAGGATGCTATACACTGAGCCACCACTGTAGGATGCTATACACTGAGCCACCACTGTAGGATGCTATACACTGAGCCACCACTGTAGGATGCTATACACTGAGACACCACTGTAGGATGCTATAAACTGAGACACCACTGTAAGATGCTATACACTGAGACACCCCTCTAGGATGCTATAAACTGGAACACCACTGTAGGATGCTATACATCACTGAGACACCACTGTAGGATGCTATATACTGAGCCACCACTCTTAGGATGCTATACACTGAGACACCACTGTAGGATGCTATAAACTGAGACACCACTGTAGGATGCTATACATCACTGAGACACCACTGTAGGATGCTATACACTGAGACACCACTGTAGGATGCTATACACTGAGCCACCACTGTAGGATGCTATACACTGAGCCACCACTGTAGGATGCTATACACTGAGACACCACTGTAGGATGCTATAAACTGAGACACCACTGTAGGATGCTATACACTGAGACACCCCTCTAGGATGCTATAAACTGGGACACCACTGTAGGATGCTATACATCACTGAGACACCACTGTAGGATGCTATACACTGAGCCACCACTGTAGGATGCTATACACTGAGCCACCATTGTAGGATGCTATACACTGAGCCACCACTGTAGGATGCTATAAACTGAGACACCACTGTAGGATGCTATACATCACTGAGACACCACTGTAGGATGCTATACACTGAGACACCACTGTAGGATGCTATAAACTGAGACACCACTGTAAGATGCTATAAACTGAGACACCACTGTAGGATGCTATACACTGAGACACCCCTCTAGGATGCTATAAACTGGGACACCACTGTAGGATGCTATAAACTGGGACACCACTGTAAGATGCTATACATCACTGAAACACCACTGTAGGATGCTATACATCACTGAGACACCACTGTAGGATGCTATACATCACTGGGACACCACTGTAGGATGCTATACATCACTGGGACACCACTGTAGGATGCTATACACTGAGACACCACTGTAGGATGCTATACACTGAGACACCACTGTAGGATGCTATACACTGAGACACCACTGTCGGATGCTATACACTGAGACACCACTGTAGGATGCTATACATCACTGTAAGTTTATATACACTGGGACACCACTGTAGGATGCTATACATCACTGAGACACCACTGTAGGATGCTATACATCACTGAGACACCACTGTAGGATGCTATACATCACTGAGACACCACTGTGGGATGCTATACATCACTGAGACACCACTGTGGGATTCTATACATCACTGAGACACCACTGTGGGCTGCTATACATGACGGAAACACCACTGTAGGATGCTATACATCACTGTACGTTTCTATACACTGGGACACCACTGTAGGATGCTATATATCACTGAGACACCACTGTGGGATTCTATACATCACTGAGACACCACTGTGGGCTGCTATACATCACTGGGACACCACTGTAGGATGCTATACATCACTGAGACACCACTGTAGGATGTTATTCACTGAGACACCACTGTAGGATGTTATACACTGAGACACCACTGTAGGATGCTATACACTGAGACACCACTGTAGGTTGCTATAAACTGGGACACCACTGTAGGATGCTATACATCACTGAGACACCACTGTAGGATGCTATACATCACCGAGACACCACTGTAGGATGCTATACATCACTGGGACACCACTGTAGGATGCTATACACTGAGACACCACTGTAGGATGCTATACACTGAGACACCACTGTAGGATGCTATACACTGAGACACCACTGTAGGATGCTATACACTGAGACACCACTGTAGGATGCTATACACTGAGACACTACTGTAGGATGCTATACACTGAGACACTACTGTAGGATGCTATACATCACTGAAACACCACTGTTGGATGCTATACACTGAGACACTACTGTAGGATGATATACATCACTGAGACACCACTGTAAGATGCTATACACTGAGACACTACTGTAGGATGCTATACATCACTGGGACACCACTGTATGATGCTATACACTGAGACACCACTGTAGGATGCTATTCATCACTGGGACACCACTGTAGGATGCTATACATCACTCGGACACCACTGTAGGAGGCTATACATCACTCGGACACCACTGTAGGAGGCTATACATCACTCGGACACCACTGTAGGATGCTATACATCACTGAGACACTACTGTAGGATGCTATACATCACTGGGACACCACTGTAGGATGATATACACTGAGACACCAGTCTAATGTTCCATTGTAATCTACTGCAATCTACTGTACCACTGTAGGCCACTGTACCACTGTAGTCTACTATTTCCTACTGTCCCACTGTAGTCTACTGTAGTGTTCTGTACCACTGTAATCTACTGTAGTCTACTGTGCAACTAATCTACTGTACCACTGTAGTCTACCGTACCACTGTAATTAACTGTAGAATACTGTAGTTTATTGTAGTCTACAGTAGTCTATTGTCGGCTTCTGCAGTCTTCTGTGATCTACTGTAGTCTACTGTAATCTACTGTACCACTGTAGTCTACTGTAATCTACTGTACCACTGTAATCTACTGTACCACTGTAGTCTACTGTACCACTGTAGTCTACCGTACCACTGTAATTAACTGTAGAATACTGTAGTTTGTAGTCTACAGTAGTCTATTGTCATCTTCTGCAGTCTTCTGTGATCTACTGTAGTCTACTGTAATCTACTGTACCACTGTAGTCTACTGTACCACTGTAGTCTACTGTAGCACTGTAGTCTACTTTACAACAGTAATCTACTGTAGTCTACTGTAGCACTGTAGTCTACTGTAGCACTGTAGTCTACTGTACCACTGTAGTGTACTGTAGTCTACTGTAGTCTACTGTAGCACTGTAGTCTACTGTACCACTGTAGTGTACTTTAGTCTACTGTAGCACTGTAGTCTACTGTAGTCTACTGTACCACTGTAATCTACTGTACTCTACTGCAGTGTTCTGTAGTCTACTGTACCACTGTAGTGTTCTGTTGTCTACTGTACCACTGTAGTGTTCTGTTGTCTACTGTACCACTGTAGTGTTCTGTTGTCTACTGTACCACTGTAGTGTTCTGTTGTCTACTGTACCACTGTAGTGTTCTGTTGTCTACTGTACCACTGTAGTGTTCTGTTGTCTACTGTACCACTGTAGTGTTCTGTTGTCTACTGTACCACTGTAGTGTTCTGTTGTCTACTGTACCACTGTAGTGTTCTGTTGTCTACTGTACCACTGTAGTTTGCTGCAGCGCTGAAGTATCCTGTCCCTGTACTGTACCAGAAATTAAAGTGTCTTTAATTGGTCTCGAACCAAGTTACATGTTCCTCCACAAACACAACAAAAACGATCCATACCCCATGGTACTGGGCCCAGTCAGGTCTTTAACAGAACAATATAACTATCTATGGTACTGGGCCCAGTCAGGTCTTTAACAGAACAATATAACGATCCATACCCCATGGTACTGGGCCCAGTCAGGTCTTTAACAGAACAATATAACTATCCATACCCCATGGTACTGGGCCCAGTCAGGTCTTTAACAGAACAATATAACTATCCATACCCCATGGTACTGGGCCCAGTCAGGTCTTTAACAGAACAATATAACGATCCATACCCCATGGTACTGGGCCCAGTCAGGTCTTTAACAGAACAATATAACTATCTATGGTACTGGGCCCAGTCAGGTCTTTAACAGAACAATATAACTATCTATGGTGCTGGACCCAGTCAGGTCTTTAACAGAACAATATAACTATCCCCATGGTACTGGGCCCAGTCAGGTCTTTAACAGAACAATATAACTATCCCCATGGTACTGGGCCCAGTCAGGTCTTTAACAGAACAATATAACTATCCCCATGGTACTGGGCCCAGTCAGGTCTTTAACAGAACAATATAACTATCCCCATGGTACTGGGCCCAGTCAGGTCTTTAACAGAACAATATAACTATCCCCATGGTACTGGGCCCAGTCAGGTCTTTAACAGAACAATATAACTATCCCCATGGTACTGGGCCCAGTCAGGTCTTTAACAGAACAATATAACTATCCCCATGGTACTGGGCCCAGTCAGGTCTTTAACAGAACAATATAACTATCCCCATGGTACTGGGCCCAGTCAGGTCTTTAACAGAACAATATAACGATCC